>NW_007728209.1:278603-289693 GCF_000696425.1 Galeopterus variegatus | reverse complement strand
TTTTTTTTTTTTCCTTTTCTTTTCTTTTTTCTACCACCCTACACCACCACTTTATATACCACTTTGTGAACGAAGTCAGGCTGAAAGTGAAATATTTGATATTTCCTGGTTTGTACACTAACAATATACTCTCCCAAATTTCTTAAGTGAAACCATTGCATAAGGGATATTGAAGTTCAGCTTTCTTCCAGCTTCACTCTAGCAAACATTGTTTAAGAAGAAAATGCAGCCATTTGCATATTGTTTTACCACCTTTCTACAGTCTGAAAGGCGTTAGAGCCAGCTAAGGAGCTGCTCTCATGCTCCAGGTGATATTTGCTTTGGAGGTCTGCCCAGACTATGATTTGTTAGCAGCGATGGCACAAAAGGGCCTCCTCCCCTGTGCTGCTCGCATCCTGATCCCCAAGGCTTGGGTGCTTGTGGATGTCAACTTTCCTTTGTTTTAACAGGGGTTCTGCAGACTTTGGTGTTTCTTAATTGTAGCCCTGACATAAACAGTTAACTACCATCACCAACTCCTGGGGTAGAGTAGTATTGCTGTTTAGTTTCTGGAAGATGACTCTACCACTGAAGTTCATTCTAGCCAACCCTTGGCTTCTAGAATGAGTACTGTAGAAAAGGAGCACCATGTTCCCTGGATACGTTTAGAACATATAACTTGAGTAAAAGTTGTTAAATGTTTTCCTTTTTTAAGGTTTACAATGTTTCTGTCATCTTTTATTTTAGTGAACATATATTATGCTGAATTGTTAGTACTGTCTTCAAAGCGCCTTTCATTATATGACTAAACCTTTCTTCCTCTGTTTCTTCTAATGCCCTAATTATATTTTTCAATATAATTAATATTTAGAAGTTCTAACTCTAAATCTGGCAGCTAATAGAAGTATTCCAGGTATCTGTAGTTTTCTAATGAAATAACTTTTCCTTTCATAGTCTATTTTTCTGATATGAAATTCAGAAATTATGAAATTCTGCGCCAGCCCATGGCTCACTCGGGAGAGTGTGGTGCTGATAACACCAAGGCCATGGGTTCGGATCCCATATAGGGATGACCGGTTCGTTCACTGGCTGAGAGTGCTGCTGACAACACCAAGCCAAGGGTTAAGATCCCCTTACCAGTCATCTTTAAAAAAAAAAAAAGAAATTATGAAATTCTTTGAGGGACGGGAATCTCTTCTGACCACAAAATCTTTGGTGCTTTGATGTTTGAAACTTTATGGCTTAAGATTCTTAAA
Source organism: Galeopterus variegatus (assembly GCF_000696425.1). NCBI lineage: Eukaryota > Metazoa > Chordata > Mammalia > Dermoptera > Cynocephalidae > Galeopterus > Galeopterus variegatus. The sequence goes on along the minus strand of NW_007728209.1, from coordinate 288,458 downwards.
GCTGATTTTGTTTCTACAAATCTGGCTAGGGTGGCTAATCGACTAATTTATTAAATTAGTATATTAATTTCTATTGCTTTCTTCCTTTCAAATGCTGCCCCTCAGCCCGTCTGGCATGTTTGATTATGACTTTGAGTAAGTTTGATTTGAATTAGTATTTGTGCTGTGTTGTTTAGTGTGTAGACACCAGTATGCCTTTTTGAGATCTTTCTAACCCATAGTTTATCTGTTTAATTGTAGGTATGTATATTAGGTTAGGCTGGGAAGTTTTTTTTAAAAACAGAAAAACGTGATGGAGGTAACATTTTATTTAATAACTTAAGCAAAATTAAGTAAACTTCACTTTTATGCATTTTAATTTCTTTTAAAATAGATATCCTTTACTTTAATTCATATTTAAATTGATTTTCTGGCTTTGCTTGATAAGGAGATTAATAGTTTAAGATCTTGATATTTTGATTTGGAAAGATTTAAACATTGAAATTCATTTAATTTCTTTTGTGTTTTATGTCCAGAAATATGAGCTCTAGTCTATTTCCTGTTCTTAATTAGTCATGTGTCTCAGTAATTTTCAGTGACATAGTTACAGAGCTAACACATTAACGTAGAGCATGCCCTCTTAATCCAATCTCTTTAATGTAATTTTGGAATAGTTTAAAAAAATTATATGGCTTTCATAACTGCTGTATATTTCTTTTTGAGTCATCTAAGTTTGCCTTATGGCAAGAGTATCTGCTCATATTTTTTAATACTTCCTTAATACTATCTGGGAAAACAACTAAATATGACATAGTTTAATGAAGAATGTGGATTTTACTTAACCAAATAGTCTTTGTTATAGCTTGTGCCCTATGCAGTAGCTAATTGTTGGACCCTTTTTCTGTAAATTAAAATGCAAATATCTTTTATCTTTCCTATCACAGGATTGATCTGAAGTTAAACAAAAAACCACGAGCTGTAAGTATCAGCCAGACCATGTCAGAGAGGTTGGTAGTTTTGTAGATGATTTGAAAAATGTATTAGTCTTCAGAGTTTGAGTTTTCCTAATCTGGGGTCACAACTCTTGTTTTAAAGTCTGGGATGTCTGTCTGGGTACACTTCAAATTTTTAGGTGTTATTTACTTTTTTTATGTTTTGGAGAGAGAAAAAGGTCACACACGTTTTTGGAGAAAAATTCCCTTTGATTAATTTTTTTCCCTGATGAATTCAGGTGGTCTAATAAGAGCAGAATTGATGTTTCAATCCTTTTATGGACTCAGAAGATGGACCATCTTAAGATGTGGAATATTGTACATTACATATGAAATAGAATCTTTAGCTACAGAACAATCCCCTAGCAGAGTTGTTTATGAGATTTTTTTCCTTAGGCATTAAACCATGTTCTGCTGAGAGTAAGTTGGGACTTTTGTTTTTCTCTCTTTAGGACTATTAGAAGACTCATTAGTGCAGAATCTTCCAGGCTGTAGAGCCCTGCTTCCCTTCTCCGACCTCACAAAGATAAACATCCCTCATCTGAGTGCGTGGCCATCCACCTCTGCTCTCCCCCAGTGCCTGTATCTCTGAGTAGTTTATTCTAAATGTGGTTGACAAGTCATTTCTATAAGACATCAGATCGTTTACTTTGTGTCATTTTTAGTAGCAGAACTGCAGGAAGACCAAAACATGGTTATAATCCCAGCAAGTTGCTAACTGTGCATTTCTCCCTTCTTAGAATGAATGTCTCCCCCCCAAACTGGCTAGCACCAGCTTCATCTATGATACCTATCAAGAAATGTTCTCTGGTTTTGTTTTATGCTGAAAGTAGAACACAAGTCACATTTCAAATGGAGGCTGTAAATATCTAACGTTTTCTTATTTTGTTTTGTGTTTTATTATTTTTCTATTGTTTTTACCATCTTATTTTCTTTGGGGACTTTTTGTAATGCCTTTGTACAGCTCATACCTTCCTGCTGACATATCTGATAATCTGCTTCTTGCAGTTGCCAGTATTCTTAACTGAAAATAATCTGGTTTACCATAAGTAAAATGAGGAACTTGGCTCTTTGTTTTTTTGCAAGGAGAAGGTAAAGTATGTTTATTTAATAATTACCTATCTTAAATCTCAGTTGGAAGCAATTTTATGTTCAAGGAACAGGAAAAACTGAAAAACATAAGTTTAAATCAATCAGTCATTTTAAAATAGATATTTTAATTCTTTTGTATAAATAAAATTTCATAGGCTTTGACTTCTCATGTTTTACTTTTAAACCTGAGATTGTTTTTTCACTTATTTTATTTATTCATATCATGCCTTATGGAAATTTCTTTTTCCATCTTTTCTCTCTTTGCTCGTATTTGTCTGATTAAATATTGCTCTAACAATCATCAAGGCATATGGAACGACTTAAAATTACACCAAAAACTGATAACATGGAGTTCTTGAATGGAGTGAAAGATAACACTAGTGAGAGCCAGTGTTGCTCAATAGACCCCCTTCCTTGCAGGTATTGATGGGCCGAGGAACTTGCTGATAGTTTTTACCTGCCTCTAGTGCAGTGGTGATCTACTTTGGCTGAACATTGGAATCATCTGGGAAGCTTAAAAAAATACTGATGCCTGGGTTCTACCCCCACAGACTCTGAGATGCAGCCTAATTAAGGGATTTCCTTTCAAAGAGTCCCTGGGATTCTGATAAGAAGCCAAGTTGAAAACCACTGCATTAGAAGATTAAATGGTTTGAATTAAGTCCTATGTTATGGATCAGTCTAGGGCATAAGATTTAGGGTCTCACCTTTCCTTTGATTCTATTTAGTCATAGTCCCTTACTTATGCCATTATCTTTGTAAGAGAAAATATGTTCCATTTGTGATAATATTGGTAGAGCTGAATATGGATGGCATCTATTAACAAAACAAGTTTACCTTGTCAGATGTGCAAAAGCTCTCACTCTTGTTCTCTAATAAATTTTTTTTTTTTTGACTCTGTCTATTTAGGTGTCTTTGACTATGTTTTTGATAGAGAAACTCCAATGTCAGGGTTTTTAAGGAAATAGTTTCTTTTCTTTAGATTGTTTCTTAAAAAAAAACAAAAACATAAGCATTCTTTATCCTTCTTCGTTAGTTTGTCTCATTTTCTGGAAGGAATGAATGGGGTATCTGAAGTTTCCTTAATTTTGAGAACAGCATACCGCAGACATTAAAGTATTTATGACTCATGGTTTATTTAGCATTTGCTAGAGATATAGTAGTGCTGCTCTTAAAATGATGTATTCTTTAAAGACATATCTATGTATATGAATACACTCGTGTGTATATATAATGATTATAGGACAGGCTAAGAGATAGGCTACTTGCTTTATACTTACGTTCTCTATAAAGTTTAATCACTGATTAGGGGAACTTCCAGTTTTCCTGGATGTTGGCCAGGTGTACTAGAGATATTCAAGTCCTGAGAGATTGCTTAAGTTCCCTACATGGAGGTGGCTTAGAAAAAGGCACCAAGGATACTCTGCCTACCATGCTTGTGATATTTAACTGTGGTTGTCAATTCAGTTTGCTTGATTTTGAAAGAGGATGAGGTAATGACTTTGATCAAGTCATTGATCAAAAGAACAAATGTGCTAAAATGGAGGGACATATTAATTGCCCATCTATAACATTTGGTAGAGATAGTCGGCTGGGTGGCCTGCATCCTCCCATCTTAGTGGCCCTCATCAGCTATCCCTGAACTGGAATGACTGCCAGTACCACTGAGAAGGTGCTTCCTTCTGGGCATGCCTTTACCAGTTTAGTTGGGTTTAGAACAGTACTTTGCCATAGGTCATAGGGACAGAAAATGAATTGGTTTAAATTAAAAGAATTTGACTGCCCGTGATATGTCCTTCTTTCTTCTCTTTCTTGTAATTCAGAGGGACCAAAGATGGAGTGGGAGGACTGAGGGGAGCCATACTAATTTATCTCTGCCATCTCAGTAAATTTGTTTTTCTCTGCTTTATCTTTCTTCCTAAGATGAGAATAGGTTGTCCTTTGCTCATTTTGGTAGTTACAAGACATAAAAAAAAAAAAAAAAACAAAAAAACTCCAGGCTCTTTTTAGTTACATTTTTTTGTCTTACACTGAGAGGATGGTGCCTGTACAAAGCTTCATGGGGAGTCTCAAGTAGACTCTTCCAGGGGCTGAGGAAATAGTTCATTCTGTTTAAACTTGAAATGTTCTACACACCATCAGGCCCTACAAATTGAAGAGGGACAGCAGGAACAACCCACAAAGAAGCCGTTGGAGCCTAATGGAGGGACTGTAGGGAAGCTTATGAATTTGGACAGGACCAGTGTGGGTTGAGAGCATGGACTACAAAGGTGCTGTAATGATCAGGAGAGGCCATATAGGCTGAGGAAATAGTTCATTCTGTTTAAACTTGAAATGTTCTACACACCATCAGGCCCTACAAATTGAAGAGGGACAGCAGGAACAACCCACAAAGAAGCCGTTGGAGCCTAATGGAGGGACTGTAGGGAAGCTTATGAATTTGGACAGGACCAGTGTGGGTTGAGAGCATGGACTACAAAGGTGCTGTAATGATCAGGAGAGGCCATATAGGCTGAGGAAATAGTTCATTCTGTTTAAACTTGAAATGTTCTACACACCATCAGGCCCTACAAATTGAAGAGGGACAGCAGGAACAACCCACAAAGAAGCCGTTGGAGCCTAATGGAGGGACTGTAGGGAAGCTTATGAATTTGGACAGGACCAGTGTGGGTTGAGAGCATGGACTACAAAGGTGCTGTAATGATCAGGAGAGGCCATATATCTTAAGGGACCTTGGAGCACTGTAAGAAATTGATCAGTAATGATATAGGTTAAATGTTCTTCCCACAATTGAGATTATACTGTTTGCTTAGAAGAAAATCCCTTGCTTTGAAAGCATAGGAAGCTGGCATCAGAATTATTTCCACCTCCAAGCTTGAGCCTTTGGGTGCTGGAGTAATGTAAGTACTTTGTAAGTATTCTGGAAAGAGTATTCTTGATGTCTTGACCTATGCACTAAATAAGAGAATTAAAATGAATGTTAAATAGCTTAAACTTGAAAGTAGTTAATTATGTTGTTTGAAACATACTTATGACTTAGTTCTTGCATTTATTATGACTTCTCTGTCCCTCATCCTTACTTCAAATTACTAAGGCATTATTACACTTAAAAATTCACAGCTGGGCTGGCTGGTTGGCTTAGTTGGTTAGAGCTCTGCCTTGTAACACCAAGGTCAAAGGTTCGGATCTCTGTACCGGCCAGCCACCAAAAACAAACACATTAACATCTGAAACCCCAATTATAGGGGCACTGCACTGGATTGGGTGAAGTGTGGCGAGAGTGTGGGATTATGCTTTGTACTCATTTAAATCTCCCAAGATGGTGTCACATTCAGTGCCTAGGAAGGTGATGTGCAAGTAAGATGCAGTGATAATGAGAAGGGGGGATTGGGATTTTCAGTTATGTGTCAGTCTAAATTAGTGTTATGTTTGAATTCTCTAAGTGGTAAGCTTCATGATTTGAGACCAAGTTTTCTTTTCTTTTTTTTTTTTTTTTTAAAGATGACCGGTAAGGGGATCTTAACCCTTGACTTGGTGTTGTCAGCACCACGCTCTCCCAGTGAGCAAACCGGCCATCCCTATATGGGATCCGAACCCGTGGCCTTGGTGTTATCAGCACCACACTCTCCCGAGTGAGCCACGGGCCGGCCCATGAGACCAAGTTTTACCGGCCATCCCTATATGGGATCCGAACCCGTGGCCTTGGTGTTATCAGCACCACACTCTCCCGAGTGAGCCACGGGCCGGCCCATGAGACCAAGTTTTACCGGCCATCCCTATATGGGATCCGAACCCGTGGCCTTGGTGTTATCAGCACCACACTCTCCCGAGTGAGCCACGGGCCGGCCCATGAGACCAAGTTTTACCGGCCATCCCTATATGGGATCCGAACCCGTGGCCTTGGTGTTATCAGCACCACACTCTCCCGAGTGAGCCACGGGCCGGCCCATGAGACCAAGTTTTCACTTTGAAAAATTGCTTCTGTAGAATAAAACTTGTCACCAGTGAAGAGGGCTATGGTGGAGTTGATGCTGATCCTTACCTAGAGCATTGGTCTCAAAGGGAAAGGATGTATAGGATGGCTCAGGGAGTGTGTGAAGAAAAGATCAGGGCTTCAATTTACATTCACTTCCAGGCTCAGCCTTATTTAGTTCCTCACTTCGAATGTGTTATACAATATACATAGGGCTGGCTGGTTAGCTCAGTTGGTTAGAGCATGGTGCTGATAACACACCCAGGTCCAGAGTTCAAGCCCTGTTCTGGCCAGTCACAAAAAAAAAAGTACATGTAGATAATTTATAATAAATACTAGGTTGAACCATAAGAAATTGCTGATATTCAATCATTTTGATCTATAAAAATGGCAGTTACCATGGCTTAACAACATATACATGTTGGACATGTGTATGCTTCAAGTTTTTACTGTTCATGTACACTTTGGAGACCCCTGGCTAATACAGATCTCCCCAGCTTTATACCCCCACCCCGTAATTTATTTCTATATCCCTGGGGAGTACTTTAAAATAATTAATTTGAATACATGTGTCTTAGTCTGGGCTGCTATAACAAAAATACCATAAACTAGGTGGGCTATAAACAACAAACATTTCCTACACTTTCGGAGGCTGGGAAATCCAAGATCAAGGCACCAGCAGCTTTGGTGTCTGGTGAAGGCCCACTTTGGTTCATGGAAGGTGCTTTCTCACTGTGTTCTCACATGGTGGAAGAACAAGCTCCCTCAGGCTTCCTTTTTAATGGCACTAATCCCATTCATCAGGGCTGTGCTCTCATGAGCTAGTCATCTCCCAAAGGCCTCATAATCTTAATACCACCACCTTGGGGGTGAGTATTTCAACATGAAATTTGAGGGGACACTTTTAGACCATAACAACATGTAAATATCATACATTCAAATGGTACTGAAGTGTATTCAGTTAAAAGTAAGTCTGGTCCCTCAGCCACCAATTCCCCTCCCAGAGACAACTCCAGACTGTCTTTGCGTGCTTCCAGAAAAACTTTGTACATGTACGAGCAATATGCACATGCGTCTGTTTACAAAAATGATAGCACACTGCTTTACCTTTACTTTTTGATCTAGCAGTCTAACTTAGGAAATGTTCCATATATACAGCTACCTCATTATTTTTATTGGCTACTTACTATTCTGTAGTTTGTGTATACTGAAATTTATTTAACCAGTCCCCTATTGATGGTGTTAATATCGTTTCCCATCTTTTGCTGTTTCAGACAGAGTCATAGCCAATAGCCTTACATCATTTTGCAAGTATGAGTACCCGTAGGATAAATTCTTAGCAGTGGAGTTGCTGAGTCAAAGTGTATGTGTATCCTTAGGTAACCTGGAGTATACCCTCCATTGTGGACACCCCCACTAGCAATAATGCTGTGCCTGTTTCCCCACACCCTGCCAAAATGATGGGGTTAAAACAATGGTATCTCATTGTAATTTTATTCTCCAGATCACTTTTTATTTATTTATTTATTTATTTATTTAAAGATGACCGATAAGGGGATCTCAACCCTTGGCTTGCTCTTGTGAGCACCACGCTCAGCCATTGAGCTAACTGGCCATCCCTATGTAGGATCCGAACCCGTGGCCTTGGTGTTATCAGCACCGCACTCTCCCGAGTGAGCCACGGGCCGGCCTTCCAGATCACTTTTTAAGTATGAATACTTGTATTTTTTCTCCTTTTCCTATCCTTTGTATTCTTCCAGTTCCTGAACATTTTTCTTGGGTAACTTTTTACCTGGAACAGTTGGAGCTTTCTGGATCTTTGGACTTTCTAGAAGGCAGTGACCTCTGGTGATTTCTAGGGTGGAGCTGCAGATGCCATTTAGAATTCCTTGTTTTTGCCTTACCATTTTACATTTCATATTATTCTCCTTAGATTCTTGTTTTCAGACCCTGCTGGAAAGTCCTTGTCTCTAGACACGTTATTTCAAGCCAGTGCTGTTGGCCTCCAGGACTAGACAGGCATCTACTCCACAGGCAGTAGTACCAGGAGGCGCCAGCAGATGGCAGGCAGTGCACCACGCGCACCTCTAGCCTTTAACCAGGCTCATTTCTGGAGAGCAGCCAGAGTCAGAGCCTTTGGACCATTCCCAATGACTTGACCTCCCAGCAGCGTACCCAACTTAGTGTGGATTGGGTTGTCTGATCCCTCCCTCCCACCTAGTTTTGCTGCCATTTCTTAAATAGGTAAGCAGTTTAAGATCACCAACAGCTACCTTGAAAGGAGCTTCAAGAGGCCACACCCCAGGGTAACAGCCTGGGGCCTCCTCCCCCTCCAGGAACTAGCCGGGAGAATTTACATGCCATGGCCTGGGATGGCTTGCATTTCCTTAATTGTAGGGCCCTACTTCCTGCCTCTCTTAGCCAAATCTCCCACACCCTTCCCATGAACTAGGAGATTCCCCAGAACAGACACTTACCACCCTCTACTCCACCCACTCTGCTATGGTCTAGGGGAAAAAAAATGAGCCAGAGATTTCAGAAGCCCCAGGGCAAAAGTGCTAGGGTCCTTTGGCTGCTTTCTTTTGGGGCAGCACCACTGGAGACCAGCTGGACCCAGAGCTCAGGCTGATGGCAACACCTCTCTCCCCACAACTCCTAGATATGTGTCCCCTCTGAATCCCATTTTCTCTGTTGCTCACTCACTCTCTGTCTCTGATAGAGGCCTGCGCAGCACCACTATCAGTGAATGAGTCTTGCCCTCTCGTGTTGGGGAGACAAATTCTGGCTCTTCTAGGGGATGTGGGGAAGGAGGGTGGGAAGAGAGAGGAAGTGGCAGCTGTGGTGATAAGTACTTGCCTCTTCCCAACCACTATCCTCCCCCTCATCCTGCAGGACACCAGCACTGGGAGGGCTTTGGAAGAGCTACTCCCCTGAAGCCCGAAAGCTCTCCTGCTCCTAGTTTATGTCCCAAGATCTTTAGGGACTGCTGGGTTTTCCCCTAGTCTGGAGGAGTGGGATGGGGACTGAGTGAGCCGGGACACCCAAAGCAGGGAATTTCATCCCATTGTGGGCTGGTTTGTTCTCTGCCAGGGAGGCTGGAGTTTTCCTGAATTTAGACAGACTGTAGTCATCCTGGCTTCCACAGTCCGTGTCCCAAGGGGGGTTAACCCATGCAAGACACAACTTGCAGGACAAGTCAGGGTCAGGGCCCTGCTGGTGGGAGCCACAGGACGCAGTGGGGGGCTGTGCGGTGTGGCGAAAGGCAGGCAGGAGGCTGTCCTCTGTGAGCTCCCCAGGGTCATTTCCCAACAATGCAGGAATTTGCATACTCACTAGTTTCCCTATCAGCTTCTTGGCTCCTGGAACCAGGAAAACAAGAGGAGGAAAGAGCACATGGGCAGCCATCCAGATTTGATCTCTTCCAGTACGCCTTGGCGGCTTGAGGGCTTGAGCTTTGGTGTTAGGAATCACATTCCATCCCTGCCACCCTCTCCTTTAAAGCTACTGCAGGCCAGGAAGCTGAGGCTCCGAGAAGGGAATCGAGTTGCCCAGGGCTAACTAGTGAGTGGGGCTTGAACCCAGGCCTCCTCCCTCTCCTGCTGCTGACACATGAACTGAGGTATCTTCTTCTTATATCTAGAGAGAGGGGCAAGGACCATTGTGTCCCTTTTACAAGTGGCAAGAGTGGGGCCCAGTGAGCAAATACCACCTACCTAAGCTACTTGAGTATGCTGTGGGGCAGGAGGTGGTAGGGAGAACATTGGAGTTAAAACCCAAGTCGTGGGAAAGAGACAACCTGAGCACTGGGCCTGGCAGTCT
>NW_007728209.1:276560-277847 GCF_000696425.1 Galeopterus variegatus | reverse complement strand
TCTGGGTATAGCTGCCCGGAAGCCAGATTGAGAAAGAAGCCTGGAGGGGAGGCTCCAAACCCTGGATGGCTAGTCTGGCCAGGCTGAGCCTACCAGGAAAGGACAGAATGTGATCTGAGGCCGAAGGAGGTACTGAACTGACCCAGTCCTCCCCAGAGCCCCAGCTGGCACCTGCCACATGGGCTCCACTGTCCTTGGTACCTATCCACGAACCAGCAGAGCCAGACATGGCCTCCAGATATTAGCCACAGCCAGCTGGGACCTGTTGCCCACTGCCCAGCTGCTTACAGGATCACTCCCTGCCCCCAACAAACATGCACAGAAGCAGTAGCAGCAAATGACTGAGAGTTCAGTGCTGGCCAAGAAGCAAGCATGAGCTCCCAAGTCTATGGCCAGTTGGTGGGTGGGGTGAGAAGAGGGGTGAGAGAGCTCCTAACTTCTTCCAGGCAACACCTGAGGCCTCTAAGCTCCACCGTAGTGTGCAGAGACAGAGGGGGCTTGGGAGGTAAGTCTGCCAGGGCACCTCCTGCTGAGCAGGTGGGTGGGGTGGTCATTTCGGCTGCCATGCTGGAGGGAGGGAGTGCCATGTGAATGTTGTAAACCTAAGTGGGTCATGAGGTGTGGGGCTGGGGGCACCCCTACCTTCCCCATCCTTGCAGGGGCCTAAGTTGCTGCAAACTAGTGTCCAGGGCCCTCCTTTCCCCAGTTTCCGGGGCCAAGGGACCAGTACTCAAGACCCTGCCTGAGTCTCTCCTTCTCCGCGGACCTTGGGCAAGTCACTCAGCATTGCCAAGTGGCTGATAATGAACTGGATAGTCTGGTATTTTAGCTTCCTGTCCCATAAAAACAGGCCCATAAATAGCCTTTTAATCCAGAATAAAGTTCTTGATTGGAAAAAATATTTTATAAATAAGGCAACAACATTCTTTGTGCAGATAAAGCCTCCTGAGGAAGCTGGAAGTAACAGGCGTAGGGCACCTGGAGGAGTACTTACTGGGGGGTTCAAGTTAATGTTTGCCAAAATCATTTCCATGTAGTGCATTGATTCCTGCCTTAAGTTCTAAGCAAGCTTCTAAGAATGTTCAGGGTCAAGAACGAGGGGAAGGCCTCCTGTACAGCAGATCGCCAAGGTGGCATTTTCTTCAACATGCTGTACAGCTGTTCTGTGCTAAAGCAGTTTCTAAAACAAAACACAGGGCCGGCCCCATGGCTTACTCGGGAGAGTGCGGCGCTGGTAGTGCTGAGGCCTCAGGTTCAGATCCTATATGAGGATGGCCGGTGCGCTCA
>NW_007728209.1:264728-275792 GCF_000696425.1 Galeopterus variegatus | reverse complement strand
TGGTCAAAAAAATAAATAAAACAAAACACAGATACTACAAAGGCTTCACAAACAAGTACAAATCAGGTGATATGTTCAAAGATATAATTATTAAAATTATATTTTTCCTATTTTCCCTTGCTGAAGGTGTTTGGGGATCATCTGATAGCCCAGCTTTTTACTTAAAATGTTTTTAACATTCACACCACATTTTTTCATCTGCAAAAAAAAAATAAGAATCCATGTATTCCTTCCTGGCCTCTTTCCTTCTAGGGTCAGATGAGGTTTGAGATGATGGTAAAAACCCTGTGAACACAGCCATAGGGAGTAACACCAGAGGCCTCTTAAGGAGCACTTACTGTGTGCCAGGCAGCAGGTCATGCACCCAACATACAGGATCTCATGTAATCCCTACACAACCCTGTAAGGTAGGTGCCATTATTATCCCCATTTCATAGATGAGGAAACAGACCCAGAGAGGGGCAGTCACTTTCTCCCAGGTAACAATCAGTGGCAGAGGTACTTCTTGAGTTTGGGACCAGGGCCCCTCGCCTCTTGGAGGTTACACTGGCATTGCCTCTACAGGCTGCTTCTGCCCTTGGGCTCTCTGCTCTGCAACCCTGGGTCTAGAAGGCAGTATCTGGGAGGGCAGGGCCAGAAGTGAGTACCCAAGGGCTCCCACCACACCCACTCCAACCAATCTAGTTTCCCATCCTCAGCTCTGGTCACAGCACAGAAAAGGGGAACAGCCCATCCTATCCCCCTCAGGGCCACCCCCCTCCCCATGCCGCTGCCACAGAGTTCTAAGCCCTTTTATACTTCTGCTTCCTACCCGCACCCCTGCCCATGTGTCCACTGCCACCTCTTATCAGACCCAGCCCCAAAGGGACAGAGCACTCTTAGTGAAACTTGGAAACCTTCCTTCCAGAGAAGGATCGGACAGCCAGCTGGAGTGGCTCCCCCAGGGGTGCAGGCAGGTTGGGGTGCACACCTGCTGGCCTTCCATCACCCAAAGGCCAGCTCAACCCCCAAGCCCAACAAAGACCATCACCTCTTATAAGGATCCACATTACACTTATATTAAGTTTACAGGAGATAAGGATTCTCCACTTATTTAAAATTTATACCTGTACACAAACATACACGGGTCCCCCAACCCTCGGGGAAGGGTGAGATGACTTGGAGTTCCTTCCTCCTTGAAGGGAGAGGAAGAGAGGGTGAGGACAAAGGGCCCTTCAGCCCCTGCAGCGGCAATGGGACAGGTGAACAGAGCGGGGCAGAAAAGTGGTTTAAGAAGCATCTTGCTTACTAACATGAAGCCTTGTGCCCAGTTGAAGGGAGAGGAAGAGAGGGTGAGGACAAAGGGCCCTTCAGCCCCTGCAGCGGCAATGGGATAGGTGAACAGAGCGGGGCAGAAAAGTGGTTTAAGAAGCATCTTGCTTACTAACATGAAGCCTTGTGCCCAGCGAGAGAGCACGGAGAAGGCTTCATTGGCTTAGAGGAGGGGCCCTTGGAGGGCAGGCACATAGTGCCCAACTAGCCAGCCAAGGCTGGCGTCCCAGGGACGGGGTGGAGGTTGGGGGGCATGCACAGGGCCCCCAGCCCAGGCCTCTGCTCCCCCTGCCTCCCTCCCTGCCCTCTGAGAGAATAGAGGGTTTGGGCCTCAGCCACGGACCGACGGCCATTACTGGCAACGTCTCCTTAAACTACAGAGATACAATGTGTATCAACAGGGTGATCGCTTCTGACCCACTCGGGCAGACGGGCGGACGGCTAGGGGTGCCGTGTGGGCCAGAACCAATCCTACAGTATCTTTGGTTTGTGGGTTCTCTTCCCTACTTTAATCCTCCCTCTGAAAGTCCTTGGAGACTGGGGGTGTTGCCCCTGCGGGCCCCCAGGCTGGCTTACTCATTGAGGTTCTGGGACTTGTAGGAGAGGATCTCGGCAGCCAGCTGCTGGGGGTCCAGGAGCTGCGGGAAGCGCCCCATCACGGCCTCCACCAAGTGTGGGGGAAAGACACCACACAGCTTGGTGTACACACTGGCCTGCTCCTTGGCCAGGCTACCTGCCCCGCCCCACGGGCCCCCGCCAGCCCTTGGGCTCGGCAGCTGGGAATCCTGAAGGACTGGGGTGGGTGGGGGCAGTGGGTAAGGCTCTGACCAGTACTCTCGAGGTGGAAAAGCGGGTGGCGGTGGTGCGTAGTCAGCAGGGACACTGAAGTGGCCAGCACCCATGGCACGTCCAAAGGCAGAGAAGGCTGGAGTGGCTGGGAGCTCAGATCCATAGGGATTGTAGCCAGCGTAAGGGCCTCGAGGTGGGCCCGGCTCACCAGGGCCTCCTCCTCGAACCCACAGTTCTGACATCTGGCTCTCCAGGGAGCCAATGCCGGAATCCAGGAAATCCTGGGAGGTGTATGGGAGCGAGTCCACGGTCTGTGGGAGCCAGTCTGTGAGTCCGAAGCTGCCACCACTGCCCCCTCTAGGTGGGATGCTCCTGCCTGGGGGGGCAAAGGCCTGTGACAGGCCCTCCTGGCGGTGCCCTGAGGATGCCTGGGCCCCCAGCTTTTTCCTGTCCAGGCTGCGCTGCTCACCCTCTGTTGGCAGAGAGCCATGCTGAGATGAGGGTGAAGGCCGCTGGCCACTTTTGTCCTTGCTCGGGGCCCTGGGGGGTGAGAGGAGGGCATTGGCACGGAGCTCGTCAGCCACGGAGCGCTGGGGGCGGCTCGGCCGCTCTGGGTGGAAAAACCGGCACTTGATTCCATAGGTGCATTTCCTTCCTGCAAGAGGAATTAAGAAGGATGCTAAGCTGGGGCACTCCAGACCAGGGGCGAGAGCAGGGAAGGGGTGGTACGGGAAGCTTGGAGACAGGTGGTTCAAATGTGAAGGTCCCCAGGAGAAAAACTCGGGGCACACGCAGACTGGGGTGAGAGGAGGGGAAGGAGTGAGCAAGGCTGTGGAGGACAGCTGGGTCTCATACCGTAGGGACATGGCTGCTTCCTATGCTCAGCAGCGAGGGGCTTCTTACGCAGGAAGTTGTCCAGGCTGGGCCCGTGGCGGCCCAAGGGGTCATCAGGGGGCATGAACCTACAGAGGGTGAAAAGAACTCTCAGGAGGTGGGGGACATGAGGGGACTTCCAATTGTTTAGAAGGGGACTGTGCAGCAAGACTTGCTGCGAAGAACAGAAGAGCAACTCCTATAGGACAGCCCAGAACTGTTCTTAGTTCTGGTGGGATCACCCCAAGAGAGGAGAGCACCCCCACATCCAGAGGGCCAAAGCCCATGGGCACCTTCTGGGCAACTCGTGCACTGGGAGCTCTCTGAGGCCATTGCAAGGCCGGCAACCTGAGGATCTGAATCTAGGATTGCACCCACTGCCCCATGGCTTCTACCCAAGAGATGTGGTGCTGGGAACCGGAGAGGCTATCTTGGGACCACTGACCACATCCTGTCACGAATGCTACTGCTCCATCGCCGAAATTGAAAAGCCCCCTGGGGCTGGCCCATGGCTCACTTGGGAGAGTGTGGTGCTGGTAACACCAAGGCCACGGGTTCGGATCCCTATATAGGGATGGCTGGTTTGCTCACTTGGGAGAGCGTGGTGTTGACAACACCAAGTCAAGGGTTAAGATCCCCTTACTGGTCATCTTTAAAAAAAGAAAAAAAGAAAAGCCCCCTGCCCCAGCCTGATGTCACTTGTGCAGTAAACTGCCCATCTCACTTCCAAAGCTTCCTGGAGCCAAGACCATGGCCCCCCATGGCCACAGGGCCCATCAGAGCCCATCCCCCAAACCCCACCTCCCAAGGGCATCTCTGGCACTGGACCCCAAGTCCATCAGGTCCCCTCCCGGGCAGAAACTTACTTGTCGTTGACAAAGGAGTACATGAGCAGCCGCTCCTCGATGAAGCGCTTCCATTCCTGCCGCTCGCCCTGGAGGTCTCGGTATGTGTCATTGGAGACCACAACCCCGTCGGACTCAAAGGCCAGCTTCACAATGAAGCGGTCATCGTAGCACACCACCCGCTTGCCACCCACACGTCGCGATGGTGTGAACACCAGTATCTTCTTCTTCTCCAGTTCCCGTAGGATATGCTGGTCTGGGAGGTAATGGGGGTGCAGGTCAGGCCCCAGCCAGGACCCAGAGCCAGGCCTGCAGGGCTCTCTTAACTTCCTGGTGGCCAGGTAACAGGGGCTGTTAATGCCAAGTTCTCAAGGGCAGGAACCAGCTTGCAGAGGCCATGGCCACACACCAGCTCCCTGCCTGGGACCTGCACACAGTTTGCTGCATGAAGAGCAAGAACACCTGAGCACAGCACAGCAGATCCCGGGGCTGTTAATGCCAAGTTCTCAAGGGCAGGAACCAGCTTGCAGAGGCCATGGCCACACACTAGCCCCCTGCCTGGGACCTGCACACAGTTTGCTGCATGAAGAGCAAGAACACCTGAGCACAGCACAGCAGATCCTACCCAACAAAGGCTATGAGCACAGAGCTGGCCTCTCTGGATCAGGCCTATTCAAGCCAGAAGCAGTCTTGGCTTTGTCCTGTAAGGGTCTGTGAATGACGTGGCTTGGTTCCATCCCTTGTGTAGCCAGGACAAGGTTATTATTTGGAAGGCTACTCTTCCTGGAGCCCACAGCCCCAGCCAGCCTGCCCCCAGATCTCAAGACTTCTAGAGAAACTGAGTCCATTTTTACCCCCAAAGTTTGGGGGCTCCTGTAAGAACAGTAACAGCTAACATATGTTGAGCATTTACTAAGTGCCAGGGACTATTCTAAGCGCTTACAAGACCCTCACAATGACCTTATGAGGAAGGCAATGTGATCAATGCCCCCCCCCCACTTGACAGTTGAGGAGCAAGTGGCTCAGAGCAGGGCTAATAGAGGTCCTTGTCCAGGTCACAGAGCCAGGAAGGGACGGAGCCAGGATTCCAACTCTGGTTGTCTCAGCCCAGCGCCCTCAGGCTTAACAACTATGCTATACTGCCCCTTGGCCACTAGGGATGTAGAAAAAGTGATCCAGCCACTAGCAGGATGAGGGAGGTACCCAATATCTGAGGCAGAGAGCTGAACAAAGTGATCTCCAGTGACCATTGTTCCAAGCAAGTTTGCAGAGCAAAAGCCAGGACAAGAAATGCTGGTCCCTGCTTGAAGTCTGGAAGTTGTTGGTCACACCCAAAGGGCCTCTCTTGGGAAGAACCAGGGCTCCTGAGACAGTGAGACCATCTCATTTCCAGAGGTGCCACTCACCTGTGATGGGCACATCGGGCCGAGGCTGCTCCTTCCTCCAAGATGGTACAAATACTGTGATGTCCGTGTGGCCCCGCTCCAGAAACCAGTTCACTGCCAGCAGGATGCCCTGGCAGGAGAAGACCTCCTTGTTCCCGTGGCTGGGAGGGAGAGGAGGCACAGGGTCATTCCACAAGGTCGCCAGCCTGCTATCCCCTGGACCTGAGCGGAGTCGGGCTGGGTCGCACGCCAGCCCCTGCCCTGGCCTTGGTGGTGAGCAGCTGGGCTCAGCCAAGCGCCCTCTGCCTCCATTCCCTGTGCTGCTTCTCACAGCGCCAGACGGCCAGACCCTGTTGGGACTTTCCCTGAGGTTCCATCTCCTGAAAGTGAGGAAACACCCAGGAATCTGGCAGCACCCGCTCCTCATGGTGGGGGAGGGTCAGACTGCTTGCAACATACCTGGGGGTGGGGGAAAGGCGCCCGGAGACTTCTGGTTCCTGCCCCACCCGAGGAGCTGCTGGGACCACAGGGACACATGCAGACTGAGTCACCGCCCCTCCCTCGCTGCTCATGGTGCTGTGGGTGGGGGTGGGGGAAGCACCAGCCTGGCTAACCCAGGAGAAACCAGATTGTTCCGGATTAAAGTTCAGTCCTCCACAAACCTCAGGGGCTGGGGCCTGAGGAGGGCAAAGGAGGAGGGGTCACTGATTCCACACACAGTGCGATGGGAGTGACAGAGTAGAGGAGGTTCCTTAGGAGACTAAGTTTGAAAGTGAAAGGGTGCTGCTTTTCCTCCCAAGAAGGCCAATTCCCCCAAACACCTGGACCACCCCTGACCTCTGTTCACCCGCCTCAGGGAGGGCATGACCCGAGGCAGAGGGAAGGTCAGGAAGACACTGGGGGACTCTGTTAGCAAGGAGAGCTGGGAGATGGGACACCTTTCCTGCCTTGGTCTGGTAACCAGACCTCACCCATCCAAATGTGGCTGGATGCAGGAGGAAGCCCTAAGGTGCTCTGGATGCAGGAGGAAGCCCTAAGGTGCTCCTGAGTTGCTGTGGCTCTCAGTTTCTCTATCTGAAAAATGGGCCCAGCAGTCTGCAGCTTCCATACGAGGGGCCATGTCTGCCAGACAACTTTCCTGTTAGCTTGAGGCCAGACACGGCCCAGCAAGTGGAGATTCTAGCTGGATTTCCTGGGAAGGCAGGAGGGGGACTGGGGCTTGAAGCTCCTGGGTAATACTTGGTGTCATGGAAGGGCTCCTGGAACCAGGTTGGAGTTCCCTCCCCAGCAGCCCCTGCCTCTCCCTGCCCCCTCAGTGAACAATTAGACTCTCTTATTTGGCAAATAAAACAGAATAAATGTTATGCAAAAGAGGCGAGTCCAGGATGGACCACATCATGTGGGTGGCTTTGGGGGGGTGATAGCTGGGGCCCCAAAAGGAGGTAGAGAGGGAAGTGGGGCACCTGGGGGACATGGCGGCTGTTTGGGGGTGAGGGTGGGGCTTCAGGGTCTGAAGGTCTCTATAGATTGTACGGGGGAAAAAAGGTCAGCCCTAAGGTAGCACTCACTCCCACCTGATGCCCTCCCCCACCCACATCCACCAGCCTGCTTATAATAAAAGTTAACATTTACTGAGAGCTGTGAACCAGGCCCTGTTCTAAGAGCTTAACACTGAATCACCAGCAAGCCTACAAAGAGGGTACAATCACTAGTGTCCCCTTTCCTTTTTCATCAGATGAGAAAACTGTGGTCCAGAGAGGATAACTTAGTTACCAGTGCCACACAGCAGTAATGGTGGAGCAGAGATGCAGACCCAGAGCCTGTGCTCATAACTACTATGCATGTTGATGCTCACACAGGTACAAGTACAGGTACCATCCCTGATCACGGGAAGGAGTGGGGATCAGCGGGTACTGAGCTCTGACTGGAGGCCACATACATCACTTCATCCTTACAAGGCTCACTAACACAGATCTGGGGCCACTAGTTTGCCTTCCTATCCCTAACAGAAGACCTGAAATATATTTGGGAGGAAAAAGCTCCCAAACTTGAGTTTGAACAAAGCATTTTAAGAGGGAGGGGCAGGCTGGGAACAGGAGAAATGATGCATCTGGCACACTCCTGCCCTTCCTTCAGAACCCACGGGAGGTGTCACCACCTCTGAGAAGACTTTCCTGACCTGCCAAGATGGGTCACATCCCTGGTCTGTGTCTTCACAATGCCCGATGTTTTCCTCACCACATTACCCCCTTCCCTGGGCTTCTGCCCTGTCTCCCCAAAACTGTGGGGGTGTGGTCATCTCTGGCTTGGCTCCCTGTCTCAAATAAGCAGTCTGCACATGCATCTACCTGCCTCCCTCTGTACACATGTGTGTCCCATCCTAGGGCAGCGTCTTCAAGCCTTGTGATGCCAGGGCTCCCAGCACAGTTACTGCCTCTGGGCATCGAAAATCTTGGCTGGGGACAAGTCTGTTCTCAGCGGCCCTAACACCTGGAATATTCCCTCAGCAGGTAGTCAGAGCCCTACTCCTGGTAAAAGTAGAACACATGAGGCCTGGAGTGCCTCTCACTGCAGTGGTGGAAGCTCTGCCCGCACAGGAAAACCAGACATCCTCCCACCCCCACCGAGTCGTTTGCCCAGAAGCTCAGGGCTCCCCAGCCTGGCTGACCCAACTCTGATAGGATCTGTGAGTATGTTGTAGACTCCAGCTTGGCTGCTCCTGCACCAGGACAGAGGGCAGGGCTAGGCCAGTCTCCCCAGGTGAAAAGATCTGCCAGGGCTGGGCCTGACTAGTGGAGAAAAATTCCCTTAGAAGGAAACAGAGGTGAATTTCCCCACGATTTGCATATGGTGGGGGCTAGCCCGCCTGCCCTTGGCGGGGAGGGGGTGGCAGGGCAGGAACTGAGTAGTAGCTGAGACAGGAAGTGTGAGGCTGGAATTCCCCTCCTGCCACTGCCCCAGCTCAGAAACCCCCGGCAGGCAGCGGTGGCAGGCTGCGGGTGGCTCTGTCTGTCGGGCGCCTGCTCCTCTGAGCACCCCTCCTCTGCCACCGCCCCTCCTCTCTCCCAGGCCTCTCCTCCTCCTGCCAAGATACAAACACACACAGCACATGGCTGCCCCCAGGGTTCTGCCACTCCTGGCTCACACCCCCCAGAGGAAGGAGTCACTGATCCATCCTAGCTCCCAGCCACAGGAGGTGGAGCCTGAGAGGGGACCCTTAATTCTCAAAGCACAGGCTGTGACCTGCTGCCCCTTGGCATGGGAGCCAGCTTTTCACAGCCTCCCATCCAGGCCCAGCCAATTTCAGGGATGGGAAGACTGACCCGAAGTTGGTGGGAAGAGGGCTCACCTGCATGCCTGTGCCTGCGGAGCTGGCCCAGGACCAGCCGCACGGCTGACTTGCCCCAGCTGGGCCAGGAGTAGGCGGAGCCAAATGCCAGGGAGGGCAGCGGCTGATGTCATGCCAGCCTCAGGCAGCCCACCTGGGAGCTCCCTCAGGGCTGGGGAAGGAGCTCTCCCCATCCCCACCCCATATCTGGGGTCTCCCCATCCTTGCCAACAGGAACTTTTCCCTGTGAGCAATCCACCCTGCCCTGACTCACCAGCCCGCCTTGGAGGGAACTGGGAGAAAGCAGGGCCAGAGGGCGGGGCCTGGATTGAAGGGAGAAGTCTGGGCTTCCTAAGGTCTGCAGCAGTCCTGGCCCTGGCCTCATCCTCTAACCCCACCCACCTCATTCCCTGTGAGGATCCTGCATGGAGGGGGTGGGAGTTGGAGTTACTGGAGCTGAGTCCTGGCTCTGGCTCTGGGCCAGTCCAGCTAGCTTCAGCTGAATCAGTGGGGATCCATGTCACGGCTCACCTGAAGGCGGAGCATTGGGCAACCTGGAGTTGGAGTTACTGGAGCTGAGTCCTGGCTCTGGCTCTGGGCCAGTCCAGCTAGCTTCAGTTGAATCAGTGGGGATCCATGTCACGGCTCACCTGAAGGCGGAGCATTGGGCAACCTGTCCACACCCACTATGGAGAGCCAGATCCAGCCTCGAAGTCACTCCTGGTCATAGTTACAAAGGCCTCAGGACCTGGGCCTGCTTCCATGGGAGCCCAGGTCTGAGACAGAAGCCCCAGCCCCTGAATAATAAGAACAACTACTGTTTACTGAGCACTG
This sequence comes from Galeopterus variegatus, assembly GCF_000696425.1. Lineage (NCBI taxonomy): Eukaryota > Metazoa > Chordata > Mammalia > Dermoptera > Cynocephalidae > Galeopterus > Galeopterus variegatus. The sequence goes on along the minus strand of NW_007728209.1, from coordinate 266,427 downwards.
GCTACTCTCCAGGTTCCATGCATTTTACTCCTTACAACAGCCACCTGAGGGTGTGTTAGCCCCATCCTACAGAGAGGTTAAGTGACTGGCTCCTATACGAGTGAGCTGTAGTCCACAGGCTAAGCACCTGCAGGACCTGCCTCACATCTCAGGACAGGAGTTGACACTGTGAGAGTACTGGCCTCAGGGAGAGACCCCATAGCACAAGGTGAGCTCTGGAGACAGAAGGATCCGGATTCGAATCCTTACTCCACCACTGACCAGTGTGTGACCCTGAGCAAGACTTTGAGCCCCTGAGTTTTCATCCCTAAAACATTCCTAACAAACCCACTCCAAAGGAGTCCTTATAAGGGAGCCTCCTGGCATGCAGTAGGGCCTCATAAAGGGCTTTCCCTCCCTCTAGACCAGTCCATGAGAAGAAATTAAACTTCTCACCAGAGCTGCAGACACATGTGACCACCCCTCCACATGTGCTACCTGGCCACAGAAGTGACACATACCTCATGGCCACATTGCTCCCATCGATGACGACTGGCCTCAGGTCGCTGCCCTCCTTGAACTCCTCTGGGATTGAGGGCTCTAGGGTGGGAGCCTTGGGGGTGCCCCCACCCCGGGGGACCAGAGGTAGCTGAGGGCAGGGGTCCTGTGAGGCCTGGTGCTCCCTCTCAGCAGTTGATCCATGTTTCACCAGCTCGCCTAGAACTGTGTTGGTGTCTGCCTGGACCCCCAGCTTCTGCAGGACACTGTGGATCTCAGTGGATGAATAGCCCAGCTTCCGGAAGAAGTCCACCTTCATCTGCAGTTCTGAAGCTGATGCTTCTTCAGAGTCAGGCTCCTGGGCCTGCCCAGGTGTACCTTGACAGCTGTGGTTGTCCTCAAGTTCCCACAGACTCATGGTGGGGCTGGCTTCCTGGATGGGCCTCTCTCCGCAGGGGCCACTCATAGCTCAAACTCCTGGAAGGCACCTGTCACAGCTCCTATGGGACAGCCACAAGAGTTAGGGACAGGGAATGCTGCTCTGTCCCACAGGCCCCACCCAACAGGATGAGGCAACATTGACTGGTGTTATACAAAGCCATTTCCATGTGTTAGCTCACATGACACGCATGAAAGGGTTATCATTTCCATTATATAAAGGGGAAACTGAGGCACAGACATTAAGAATTTGCTCATGGTCATCCAGCTGTTACTGCAAGGATTTGAACTCAGTTAGACTCCACCTCCCACTCCACCCCCACGCCAACCCAGGGGACTCAGATGGAAACCTGGGGTTGGAAGTGAGCTACGGGGCCGGGGGCTTCCCCGTTGAGGCCATCGCCTTCGCCCGCCCGTCCCTCACTCAGAGCGCAGGCCCAGGACGCGCAGAGCCCGTGGCCGGACTCCGGGGCCGGGGGAAGGCAAGTTTCCGGGGTGACCCACCAGGGAGAAAAGTTACTGGGAAACTCTGGTTGGCCGCCGGAGACGCGAGACGCGCGCTCTCTCGGCTCCCCCTCCGGACCTGGGCCCCCTCCCCCGGGCGCCCCCAACTTGAGCTAAATTGGAGGGGGTCCTGAGGACCGGCGAGGCCAGGGAACCGGCCCCATGTCCCTCCCCTCCGGTGGCACCCAGCCGGAGCCCTCCCCACCCCCTCCTCCGCCCAGACCCCCAGGCCCGCGCCCTGTCTCCGCCGCACGCCTCACCCCGCTGTGCGCCAGCCGCG
>NW_007728209.1:246886-263728 GCF_000696425.1 Galeopterus variegatus | reverse complement strand
CGGCCTCCGGCCCCGCCCCCGCGGGCCCGAGCATGCCGGGCCGACCCGGAGTAGGGGCAGGGGGCGGTGGGCGCAACCCCTCCCACGTGCCTCAAGGCCCCGGCGCCTACGAGGTCTGGAGCGAAGCAGTGCACCGCCAGTGTGCATAAGGTAAGCACGGACTGAATGGGTGTCAGGTGTCAGGGCTGCCCCAGGTGCGGAGAGCGATACACAGATGGGTACAGCCACGAAAGTTCCGGCCCAATAGCTTGCCTGCTGAAGGCACAGTCAGGTGCACACTGAGTGAATCAGAGGCACAGAGGTTGGTCTACACACCGTTGGAGGTAGGTCCAGAGTTAGAAGGACAGTTACACCCAGGCAGGCACTTTTCAGATTGAGACAGGACCACCCAACAGATACATCGTGATTGAAGCAGTTACACAGAGGTGGGGCTACACCCAGGGACAAGTACACTTTTTCTGAAATAAGTACCTTACCAGGATAGAAAGGCAGGTACAACTAGCAGATACACTATGACCAAGGTGGAAAACCAGGCAAAGGAGGAATATTTACACCAATCACCATGTGTGCGTTCACGAAAAAATACTGTTACCCAAGCTACAAAACTCACCTGACTCTCCCACTGTAGGAAGCACCCACCCCTCCATGAGGATGCTTTTAAGTTCCCAAGTCAATCAGTTATGATCCCTCATGTGGGCACAGCACTTTACAGTATATTTCCATGGGCTTAGGTGAGGAAGACCGAGGTTATTATGCTCATGTTCACTTTGAGAAATTCAAAAAAAGCTAAATTGCCCCAGCTAGAAAGACTGGGATCCAGGATCAAAAGCTGCCATTCCAGTGCATCAGGTGCCACCTTTGCCACTTTGGAAACCACCAGTGACCTAGGACAGAGGGGAGTCTAGCTTTCACTGTATGTTTGTGTTTGTGTGTGTGTGAAAGGCAACACAGAGCCCACAATCTAGAGGACAAAGCCTTCAGAGGGCCACCAACTCACTTTGCAGATAGGGAAATTGAGGCCCAGGGATTCAAACCATTCAAAACTAAGTGCTTACTGTATGCCAGTACTTTACTTACTTACATTATTTTTGCCTTATCACAGTCATGCATCCTGTTGGGTGTTATAATAAAAGAAGAGTTCATTGTAAAAGACACCATAGACACAACTATACATGTATCGCTTAAAAAATAATAATAATGATGAAAATTCCAATATCCATCACCTAACTTAAAAAATAGATTAGTGCCAGTACCTCTGAGGCCCTCTGGATGCCCCCATCACAGCCTCCTCCCCTCATCCTGAAGAACCACTTTCCTGCATTTTTTTTTATGACCGGTAAGGGGATCTCAACCCTTGACTTGGTGTTGTCAGCACCACGCTCACCCAGTGAGCCACGGGCTGCCCCACTTTCCTGAATTTTAATTGTGCTAGTCATTCTCTTGCTTTTCTTTTAGTTTTACCACCTTTGTATGAATCCCTAAATAGTATATTGTTTAGTTTTGCTATTTTTTTTTACTTTGCATAAATGCAATAATTCTATAATTATGTGACTTACTTTTTCACACAGTATTATATTTTTAAAAATCCATTTCTTTCTTTCTTTTTTTTTTTTTTTTGGCTGCTGGCCAGTATAGTGATCTGAACCCTTGACCTTGGTGTTATCAGCACCACGCTCTCCTAAGTGAGCTAACTGGCCAACTCTAAAAATCCATTTCTATTGCCTGCGTACCTATAATTTATTTATTTTACTTCTGAATCGTATTTCATTTTATGACTCTACCACTGGTAATTTATTCTTTCACCTGTTGTTGGATGTTGCTTCTAGGATTTTTTTTTTTTTTGCTATCACAAAGAGTGTGCTTTGGATATTGTGGTACATGTCTTAATGCAGTTGTAGAGTTGGGGAAATGGATGCTCAGAGATTCAGAAAGGGCAAGTCACTTGCTCAGAGATTCAGAAAGGTTCAGGAGCTGGTGGAGCTGGAATTCATACAGCTGTCTCCAAGGCAGTCAATCTCCCTATGGACACCTGCTTGTTCAGGGAGGCCACAAAAGACCCTAGGGAGGAGAGAATGTACATTTCTAGTGGGTCCTGAGGCTGTTTCTTTGGGCTTGCCTGACCTCACCTAGGCATGTACCCGCTTTGTTGCCTGGTCATCTACAAAGACCCCAAAGTGTCCCCTTCTCTGTGCCCCCCAGGTGCAGCAACCCCAGGGGCTGGTAGGCTGAGGACAGAGGGAACACTAGGTTTCCTACTGCATGTCAGCTCACACCTAATGCTGGGCAGGCACCTCACATGCCTGTAATCCCTCCAGCTGAGCACTGAGCATGACATACCCCGAAACTCACAACAGCCCCTTTTGCAGATGAGAAGAATTCAGTGATGTTAGACATTTATTCATTGAAGTAACTACGTAAAAACATTAAGTAACATGTCCAGGTTAGTAATTATAATGATGGCTGGCCTGTGGCTCACTCGGGAGAGCGCGGTGCTGATAACACCAAGGCCGCGGGTTCGGATCCTATATAAGGATGGCCGGTTGGCTCACTGGCTGAGCGTGGTGTTGACAACACCAAGCCAAGGGTTGAGATCCCCTTACCGGTCATAAAAAAAAAATGCAGGAAAGTGGTTCTTCAGGATGAGGGGAGGAGGCTGTGATGGGGGCATCATTATGACCGGTAAGGGGATCTCAACCCTTGGCTTGGTGTTGTCAACACCACGCTCAGCCAGTGAGCCAACCGGCCATCCTTATATAGGATCCGAACCCGCGGCCTTGGTGTTATCAGCACCGCGCTCTCCCGAGTGAGCCACGGGCCGGCCCCGGGTCATCTTTTTTAAAGAAAAAATAATAATAATGATAACAGTAATTGGCCTCAGTGATAATGCCTCACATTGATAGAGTGCTCACCAGGCAGCAGACGGCAGGCACCTGGCCAGCACCTTGCAGACGCTTCCATCTTCAGCTTCTGCTTCTTCCATGGCCAGGAGTGCCCTCCCCTTTTTCCCTCCGACTGCTGCCTGGCCAATTCCATTCTTCTCTTTGATGATGTCGCCTCCTCTGTGAGTCCTGCTGAGACTCCTGAGGTGCTGAGTGCATCCTCCTCTGTGCTTCCACAGCACCCTGCCTGTGTCCCCAGGTGCTGCGTTGTCATTGCCAGCCTGGGACCTCCTCTGGGGCCAGGCCTGGGCTGGGACTCTGCCTGTCGCTCCCAGGCCCCATGCTGCCCAGCACTGTGCCAGAGGGAGCCGGTGGGACCAGGTGATGAGTCACACAGCTCCCTGCCCTCCTGGAGGGAGCCCCAGCCTCACTCTCTTCCAGGTCATGAAGGCGGCTCCTTCCTGAGAAGCTGACTTTCTTCTGCAGAACTCAGGGCTGCTCTGGGGAACCCCTGCTCCACTTACAGCTGGATTTTGCAAACCTTGGCCCCAATCCCCAAAAACCCTCTGGATCTAATGGTGCTCAGCCCACGCATCCCCTCTGCCTCTTGCATGCTTGTGGTTGCAGCTGGGCTTGTTAATTTCCCTCCTGGAGCCTGCCTGCACTCTGGCCCCCTGCCTGTGCTCAGCCAGCCTGGACAGGTCACCTCTTGGGAGTTGAGGGAAGGCTGGAAAGGAAAAGGTCCCAGGAATGACCTTGGCCTTCAGTTGCCCCATTTGGCAGCTCAGCCTGGAGAGGACACAGGAGCTGGGTCGTTTCTGTGGAAGGCTGGGTGAGCTGCCCTAGATGCAGAATGTCCACAAAGGTGATACTTAAATTCAGCAAGACCTCCTGGAAGTGGAGAAAGGACCAGGTCGCTCCCATGTTTTGAGGCTACTGGTATATTTTAAAAAGACTTGTGACAGCAGGGCTACAAAAGTCCACGTACATTTTAAATAGTAACAAATTAACTCTTTTATCAAGCACTCAAATGCAGTGCAACACATTTGGAACGTAAACAAGATAATCGGAGGAGTTTTAAAAATATATTATTTCCTTGGAGAAATGGCTAGTTCTAGGGCTATGCTATGGGTCAAATGTATCCCCCAAAAGTTCATATGTTGGAAACTTGATCCCCACTGTAACCATGTTAAGACGGTGGGAAATCAATTATGGTATTTGAAAGGTGGGGCCTTTGAGAGGTGATTGTATCGTGAGGACTGTGCTTTGTGAATGGATTAATCCATTCATGGAGTAATGAGTTATCACAGGTGTGGTTCTGAGGGCTTTGTAGGAAGAGCAAGTGAACTTTCTTGTTTAGGCCATTATCTTGCAATGTGATATCCTGGTTACCATGGGACTCTGTAAAGAGTCACCACTAAGAAGAAGGTCCTCACCAGATGCACCCCCTGGACGGTGGACTTCCCAGCCTCCGATACTGTAATAAATAAATTTCATCTCTTTATAAATTACCAAATTTCAGGTATTCTGTTATGAGCAATAGAAAATGGACTAATACTGGCTGGGACAGGGAAAAGGTGAGCCTGGAGCATCTTGTGGTGCCAGAGAGTTAGGAAGTACTCAAAACACAGAAGGATGGGGGCCTGTCAAAAGTAGCCAGGAAGATTCCCCTTACTAGTCAGCCACCAAAAAAAAAAAAAATTAAAAAAATGGAACCCAGGAGCCAGAAGAGCTCCCAGTGGCTGGGACAATTTGAGCAATGGAATAAATAATAGAGTATTGGATTCTACCCCAAAGTATAAAATAAATATCTGTGAGTCTGTACTGATACAAATAAATTACTGAATAAATAACTAGGGGAGAAGAGAAATTCTCCTTACAGAAGAATTTCCAATAATCATGTAGCTTCCCCCCTCTAGGAGGTGAGGCTTAATTATCCACTCCCCTTCCCTTGAATATCCACTGGACTTAGTGAGTTGCTTCTAGATAACAGAGTAGGGAAAGGAAACAATAGTAACTTCACAGTGGAGAAACCTGGCAGACACCACTGTCACCGGGGGATCAAGGTTAACATCACCAGTGATAAGCTAAATGGATATCATGTACTGTCCGCTCTCCCCACTCTGATATTATGTGACCAGAAAGACACTTCACCTCTGTGCCATTCTTTCTAAAAACCCATAGCCCCAGAGAAAAACACTGGACAAATTCAAAGGATATTCTACAAAATACCTGATCAGGACTCTTCAAAACTGTCAAGGTCATGAAAAATGGTCAGAGACCAGAGGACACCAAGAGACATGCTGACTGGATGTGATATGGTACCCTGGGTTGGATCCTAGAACACAAGAGTAGTAATGGAAAAGCTGGTAAAATCCAAATAAGGTGTGGAGTTTAGTTCATAGTGATGTACCAATGTAGGATTTTGAGTTTTGGCAAATGCACTACAGTGGTGTAAGATCACATTAGGGGAAACTGAAACCAAGTGAGGGGTGTACAGGAACTTTCTGTACTAACTTTGTATCTCTTCTGTAAATCTAAAATCAATTCCAAAATTCAAAAGTTTATTTAAAAAATACACATATAATTTCATGGGCCTTACAGGTGGTATGTTTTGGCAACAGGGCCAAATGTCTTCAGTTCTGTCGCCGTATATCCTATAACTGAGTGTTTAATCCTATTTGGAGATAACATCCAAGTCTAAACTTGAGGCCTTTTTTGTCTGTGGGGCCCAGGCCAGGTGACCCGCCTGTCTCCCCTCTTCCGTCTCCCCCCCCTCCCCCAATTCAGCTACCCCCGCTCCCTCTTTTCTGAACCCTTGAATCAGATACTAGACCTGCTGGGAAGCCCCGCAGAGACTGATTAACCTGAAATCTTTGCTTTATAGATGGGTAGACTGGGAGGGAAAGAGGAAAGGGACTTGCCGCTGGCCATCTGTCTTGTTAATTTAGGCAGAACTGAGAATGGGACCAGCCAAGCTTTCTTCACCCCGAGATTCCTGGCTCTATTTGCTGCAGCTTCGGGAATCAGACCCACACAGGTTCTCCACACAGGACTCACTTGGGGACCTCCTAATGCTTAACCTGAAGGCAGGGTGGAATCTCAGGTGTTGGTTGGAGAGAGTGGTTTGGTATGGAAGTTTGCCCTTTGGCATCACTGTGCACTCCATTAACAGGTGAATCTCACCTGAGTTTGAAGATCCAGGAAGAGGCAGGGCCAGAAAGTAGACAGAGTTGAGTCTGTCTAAGTCCTCCCCACCCCCACCCCAAAGCCACTGCAATGAAGGGGCCAGAGAGGATCCTGCAAAGCCCTGAGCATGCAAAGAGGGGTTGAGTCCCCAGTCTTGCCCTGGGCAGACACAACTTTGGTGATATACTCAAAGCTGCCAGAGAACCCCTAGCCTTCCCTAGGGCCTGGAGAGTAGGGGCTAGGCTGCGGTGGCCCTGCCGCTGAGGGTGTTGGGTGGATATTCATGCTTTCTGGCCTGGGAGGGGGAAGTGCCTTCATCACTGTGCTTCCAGACTGAAGTGTAGCAGTCTGAGGGACCACTTGACTGTGGCTCCTTAAGGTGGGCTGAATCTCACTCTTCTCTGTGTCCGCAGAATGGGATCTGGTGTTGATGTTGGTAAATCCTTGGTGAGTCAATGCGCAAGTGAGCTGGAGTAGTTCTGGATATGCTTTGCTGTGTATATCTCTGTTGCATCCTCTCTGCCAAGTCTGGCTCTTGGATGTCCCTTGTATATGAAAAAGACAGTCATAGGCCTGCGATCTCAGAGTTGGAAGAGAGCCAAGGCTCACCGGGGTCTCCAACTGACGATTCAGAGGGAAGTGGAGAACTAGAAGCTGGACATGGCTGAACTTTTAACTAGGCCAGATCGAACCAGAGTCAGGAGCTTTCTGCAGCTGAGCTGACGTCAGCTCAAGTGGTCAGTGTGGTCACCAAAGATGGGGCGGTCATAGTGAGCATCTCACAAGATCCCAGAGGTCACTAACAGGCAGTTCACATACTGGTCAGAAGTTCTGTTGGCAGTTACATATTTCACTGGCTAAAAAACATGCCATGAGCATCTCACAAGATCCCAGAGGTCACTAACAGGCAGTTCACATACTGGTCAGAAGTTCTGCTGGCAGTTACAGATTTCACTGGCTAAAAAACATGCCATAGAGGGCCGGCCCAGTGGCGCACTGCTACAGTGCAACGCTTGGGAGTGTGGTGGCGCTCCCGCCGAGGGTTCGGATCCCACATACAGACCCGCCGCTCACTGGCTGAGGGTCGCTCAACACCGAGGGTTGCGATCCCGTTGCCAGTCCCGGTCCAGTACGGGCGCGACACTGAGGGTTGCGATCTGTTGCCGGTCATGAAAAAGACAAAAAAAAGGAAAAAAAAAAAATAAATGAGGGTTGCGATCCCGTTGCCAGTCCCGGTCCAGTACGGGCGCGACACTGAAGGTTGCGATCTGTTGCCGGTCATGAAAAAAGACAAAAAAAAGGAAAAAAAAAATAAAATAAAATAAAAAACATGCCATAGAGACTGGCTGATTCTCTCTCCAGCACGCTTTGCGTGATCCCCACTTCCTAACAGGACTGGGAATTTTCCAGCCATGTGATCTGGTCAGAAATGACCCTGTTCCAGGGATGGGGCCTAATGGGTTTAAGCAAATCAGAGTATCTCATCTTCCAGGCTATAGTAATTAGTCAAGAAAAGGCACATGGCCCAAGTCATGCCAACCAGAGTTAATGAGTCTTAATTCTGGGTCTTTTTTTTGAGCTTACCTGGAAGCAAACTCTGTTTCTTGCTAATTACACATGAGAAAGCAAGTATTAGCAGGAGCTTCTGGCAGCCATCTTTTGACATATCATAGGAGGTGGAGCCAAGAGATTGAAAGAATATAGGTCCTTGGTAATAGCTGCTGGATCAAGCCTTGCCTGAAGCTATCCATAGTTGTAGGCTTTTTCAGTTATGTAAGCCCATAAATTCTGTCACAACCAAAAATATCCTTTATAATAGTAACAGTAATTACTTAATAATTATTAAGTACTTTATAATTACCTAAATACAGCTTAGGAGATAAAATCTTACAAAATATGAGGTCTGTGTTTGGAAATAATAAAACAGACTGTTGGTGGTGAAACAAACTGCTGATTTAGTTCAAGCTTAGCTATTTGGCACACAGTACAACTAAGGCTCAGAGAGGTCATGAGACTTTCTCAAGGTTTTATAGCTGCTTGGTAGGGCCTGCTGACTCTCAGTCCACTAGTTCTTAATGTTTAATGGTAATAATTGAAATGCTTGAATTTCTGTGTGTTCTCAGTAAAATCACCTCAACATGTTTTTCTCTCATATCTGTTTTTTTAAGAGGCAGAGAAGGAACGGCAATAATTCTCTTCATTTTACAAATACAAAGTCAGAAGCCCAGAGAAACTTAATGATTTGCCAAAGGTCACACAGCAAGGCAGTGATAGAGCTGGTCCTGGAGGCCAGATGTTCTGAATGTCCACCCCACCCCTTGGGCTAGTCAACCCTGCCTCCAATAGGGTAGGAGTAAAGATTAGGGGCATGGCAGAGCCTTTTTTCTGACTTTCCTTAGCTGCTGAGTGATTAAAGAGGACGTTGAGTTGTACAGAGCAAGGAAGTGATCGTGGGCCCTGGCAAATGGTTCCGTCCTCCCACCCTTAGGACAACCAAGGTTATGAGGCTCATAGAAAATATGGGGTATTTCTGTTGCCTGATCCTCTAAAAGGGAGAACAACCTAAAGAGATGGGAGGTTGTATCCATGAGATTCTGGCCTCACAATCTCTGTGACCCCACTCTGACACCTACGTCTCCTGCCCTAAAGCCTCCTATGGCTCTCCAACGTTTTCAGCAGCCACAGGGCTGATATGCATTGCTGCACAGGTGGTGCACTGCATAATCTGGATTATGATCTGAATAGTGCTCCCTAGAGTTGCACAGTTCACCGCTTGCACAACTGTATGTGGTGAGCCTAGTTGCGTGTTTCAACGTTTGGACACTCAAATCATTTTCACAGCAATTGATGAGCTTGCAAAACCTTTTTTGGATAAAAGAATAATTTTATCATTTTTACAAGATATGGAAGATAAGTGGAAGAAATCTATATTATTTTAGATCAGTGTGATCCCAAAGATTGTATTAGAAAGTTTATATGAAAAAAGATTAATTATTTTTAAAGGCTACTTTTGACCATTTTGTATTTAACAAGTGATGCCTACTGTTTAATAGAATTTAAATTAATTTTATGAGGAAAATCAAGATTTACAGACAAATGAGCTAAAAATAATTTGTCAGGCTTGATATAGGAACTGAACGTATACTGAAACTATCATTATAAGATTGAAATTTAACTACATGCTATGAATTTAAAAAGTAGATATATTTGCTTTTGATCCATGAGGATTTAAAATTCTTGCATCTTGTGCTTCATTTAAAAAATTTATTTAGTTATTTTAAAAACAAATTTTGTGCTTTGTTTCTAAACGAAGAGATGAGAGAAGATTTCATCTCCTCAAATAACCCATTTCAGTTATGAATAGCTGTTACTTCCAAAAGATGAAAGGCTAAAATGGCTATATTTTCTCTTTTTACTGTTCGTTTTTGAAGTAACAGAGACACCTTGATGTTCTACATCAGATTTTTTTTTTTTGAACAGGTGGTGTGTTAGCAATGTGAAAGTTCAAAAGGTGCAGGTGTGTTTATAGTAGAAACAAAATCTCCTTTCCAAGGTCCTTAAAGTGGTCTGCTCTCCAGGAGCAACCAAAGTTAGCTGTTTCTTATGTATCTTTCCAGACAGAATCTATGCATCTGTGAGCAAATATTTGCACATAAATATACTACTTTGTTTATCTATTTTTTATACAAATGAGGCCCTCTGTACAACCAACTGCACCTTGCTTTTCTCATTTAAAAATAAACTTCTAGGAAACTCCAATCAATACAATACTGCCTCATTACTGTTGACAGCTGAAAAGTATTCCATTGTAGGATGTATCATAATTTATTTAGGCTGTTTAGACTGATAGACTTTTAGGTTGTTTCTGATCTTTAGCTGTTTCAAACAGTACTGCAATGCATACCTCCACTCGCTTATCACTTTGCAGCTGTGCAAATACAAAGTAAGATAAATTCCTCTTGCTGTATACCAGTCACGATAGTCACGATGTGGAATCAACCCAAGCGTCCATCAGCAGGTGAACAGGTAAAGAGAATGTGGTGTATATACACAATGGAATACTATTCAGCCGTAAAAAGAGGATGAAATCCTGTCATTCTTGGTAACATGAGTGAGCTTGGGGGACATTATGTTAAGTGAAATAAGCCAGGAATAGAAAGGGAAATACTGCATGTTCTCACTTATATGTGGAAGCTAAGAAAGTTGACCACATAGAAGAGAGTAGAATGGTGGTTACCAGAGGCTGGAAAGGATGCAGGGGAGGAAGGATAAGTCAGAGGTTGGTTAAGGGATACAAAATTACAGCTAGATAGCAGGAATAAGGTCTAGTGTTTTATAGCACTGTAGAGTGACTGTAATTAACCATTCGTTGTATAGTTTTAATTAGCTAGAAGAGAGGATTTTTTTTTTTTTTTTAAGATGACTGGTAAGGGGATCTTAACCCTTGACTTGGTGTTGCCAGCACCACGCTCTCCCGAGTGAGCCACAGGCTGGCCCAAGAAGAGAGGATTTTGAATGTTCTTATTACTAAGAAAAGATAAATATATGAGGCGACGGACATGCCAATTGCCCTGATTTGACTATTATACATTGTACACATGTATTGAAATGTCACACGATACCCCCAAAATATGTCGTTATTATGTGTCAATTATACATAAAATTAAAAAAAAATAGATAAAATTAAAACAACTATATCTTAGGTGACAGTATGAGGTTAATGTTACATTTTCTGATTTTGATCTTTATACTGTGTTTTGTAAGAGATGGTCTTTGTTCTTCAGAAATATACACTGATGTGTCTGGGGTCACGGCTCATCATTTGTACAACCTAACTCTCAAATAGTTCAGCAAAATAATAATATGCATGTACACGAGGATACTTCAAAAAGTTCATGGCAAAATGGAATTAAAAGATTATATGAATCTTTCTGTGAACTTTTTTTTTTTTTCTAAGGATGACCGGTAAGGGGATCTTAACCCTTGACTTGGTGTTGTCAGCACCACGCTCTCCCAGTGAGCAAACCGGCCATCCCTATATGGGATCCGAACCTGTGGCCTTGGTGTTATCAGCACCACACTCTCCCAAGTGAGCCACGGGCCGGCCCTGTGAACTTTTTTTTAAAATGATGACTGGTAAGGGGATCTTAACCCTTGACTTGGTGTTGTCAGCACCACGCTCTCCCAAGTGAGCTAACCAGCCATCCCTATATAGGGATCCGACCCTGTGGCCTTGGTGCCATCAGCACCGCACTCTCCCAAGGGAGCCACGGGCTGGCCCTTTTCCCTGAACTTTTTGAAGAACCCTTGTATGTACAGAGAGAACCCTTCTCATACAGAGAGAAATCATAAAGCAGGTGTAGCTAACAGTTAATCTCTGACGAAGCGTATACGGGAGCGCATTGCATTCTTGCAACTTTTCTTTACGTTTGAAATGACTTCAAGAGAAGGGGATCCGAACCCTCGGACGGGAGCGCCGCCGCGCTTCCCAAGCGGCGCACTATCCAGTGCGCCACCGGGCCGGCCCTGTACTTTCTGTAAACCTACCTGTTATAAAAATAAAGTACAAATTTCTCTTGCTGAGCCAAAGGGTGTATTAGTTTGCCACAGCTGCCATAACAAAGTATCACAAGTTAGGTGGCTTAAACAACAGAAATTTATTGTCTCACAGAAATTTATTGTCAAGGTGTCAGCACGGTTGGTTCCTTCTGCGGGCTGTGAGGGAAGGATCTGTTTCAGGTCTATCCTGTAGCTTCTGATGGTTTGCTGACAGTCTTTCGCTTTCCTTGGCTTGTAGAAACATCGCCCCAGTCTCTGCCTTGATGATTGACATGGTGTTCTCCCTGTGTGTGTGTCTGTGTCCAAGTTTCCCTTTTTTTTTTTTTTTTAAAAGATGACCAGTAAGGGGATCTTAACCCCTGACTTGGTGTTGTCAGCACCACGCTCACCCAGTGAGCTAACCAGCCATCCCTATATGGGATCCGAACCTGTGGCCTTGGCGTTATCAGCACCACTCTCTCCCGAGTGAGCCACAGGCTGGCCCCAAGTTTCCCTTTTTAATAAGGACATCAGTCATATTGGACTGGGTGCCCACCTTACTCCAGTATGACCTCATCTTAATTAATTACATCTGTAATGACCCCATTTCCAAATAAGGTCATATTCTGAGGTATTGGGAACTTCAACATGTCAATTTTGGGGGATGAAATTCACCCTATAACAAAGGGTATGTATATGAGCATTTACTTTTAGAAAAGTATTGCTAAATTAATGTTCATAGAAATTGTGCCATTACCTTCTCACAGCAATGATGCAAATGGCCTGTATCACCCCAGCCTTGCCAACACACTGGGCCATCAGAATTTTTTTTTTTTTTTTTAAAGATGACCATTAAGGGGATCTTAACCCTTGACTTGGTGTTGTCAGCACCACGCTCTCCCAAGTGAGCCATGGGCTGGTCTTCCCTCAGACATTCTCAATTTTGCCAATCTGGTAGGTGAAAAGTGGCATCTCATTGTAATCCAACTTGCATTTCACTTCTAAGTGAGTATGAGAGTTCTTTTTTCATATATTTAAGATCAATTTGCGTAATTTTTGTGACCAGTTGTTCATATCCTTTGCCTATTTTTCTATTGAATTATTGGTTTTTTATCCTTATTGATTTGTAGGAACTTTTTAAAGATAAGGGAAATGAGCTCTTTGTGATATGTCCCAAATATTTTTTTTCCTGTTAGTCAATTGGTATTTGATATTTTATATGTTTCTTTTTTCTTTTACTTTTTTTTGTTTATCTTTTTGTTTTTTTTTTTTAAGCCAGGAAAAATTGTTTAATTTTTTGTAGATAAACAGATCGTTTTCTTTTATGGTTTTGGGGTTTTCTGTGATATTTAAGAAGGTCTTTTCCACTCTAAGGTTAAGACACAAATTCTTCCATATTTTTCTAACACGTTTATGTTTTTTTTCTTTTTAATGTATAGTTTTTTGATCCATCGTAATTCATTTTGGCATTAGGTGTAAGGTAGAGACCCAATTTAGTTATCCTGGTGGGTATTTGGTGGTCCCAACGGCATTTATGAGCTCATGTGTGAGAGCCGTAACCAGGTGTAAGCAGTGTGTAGCTACAGGGATTTGCAGAAATATTTTCATTAAAAATTTTTCTCTAGGGCTGGCCCAGTGGCGCACTGCTACAGTGCGCCGCTTGGGAGTGCAGCGGCGCTCCCACTGAGGGTTCGGATCCCACATACAGACCGGTTCCCGCTCACTGGCTGAGCGAGGTGCGGGCACGACAACGAGGGTTGCGATCCGTTGCCAGACACGAAAAAAGACAAAAAGGAAAAAAAAATTTTTTTTCTCTACTAACTTGTATTTCAGCATCAATATATTTTACAACTTTTTGTCTTTAACCAGTGATCCTTTATGGGTATGGACTATACATTTGTTATTATAATAAAACATTTTAAACTGTTTAATGAGCAAAGCCCCCCAAGGGCTGAGTGATAAAAGGACCGGGTACTTGTGAGTCCCCATTTGATAAGCACTTTGTATTAGTTCATTTCTATTGCTTAGAACGGAATACCTGAAACTGGGTAATTTATAAAGAAATGAAATTTATTTCTTACAGTTTGGAGGCTAAGAAGACCAAGGTCTGGGGAATATATCTGGTGAGGGCCTTCGTCTGGGTTGGAACACTGTAGTGTCCCATGGCGACCAGGATGTCACAGGATGAGAATGGGCTAAGCGAAAGAGCTAACCTTCTCATTTGCTCTCCTCTTAAAGCCATCAGAACCACGCCCATTACTCCATGAATGGATCAATCCATTCACTGAGGTCATAGTCCTCACAATCTCATCACCTCTTAAAGCCGCAACCTTTCAAATACCGTAATTAAATTTCCCACCCTCTTAATACTGTTACAATGGGGGTCAGATTTCCAATGCATGAACTTTTTTTTTTTTGTCTTTTTTACTGACCGGTAACGGGATTGCAACCCTCGGTGTTGCGCCCGCACCGCGCTCAGCCAGTGAGCGGGAACCGGTCTCCACATGGGATCCGAACCCTCGGCGGGAGCGCCGCCGCACTCCCAAGTGGCGCACTCTCCAGTGCGCCACCAGGCCGGCCCAATGCATGAACTTTTGAGGGACATATTTAACCCATAGCGTACTCATAGTCTCTCAAACTGTTCCATTTTAAAAATTAATATTTAGTCATTGGTTAAAATATAGAAATGGAAACAGATGCTAGTACTACACTTAAAAACATGAATCCCCTGGGAAAACTCAAAACCTTGGGCTTCCTCTGAGGGGGTGAAGAGTTTGAATCTTGACCTCGCCACCTCCCAGCCCTGCCAACTTGAGCAACTTGCTTGACCTCTCTGTGCTACATTTCCCTTCAGTTATAAAATGGGGGTAATAATAGAGGAAAGTTTCGTAGGGCCTGAAGCTTCTGCAATTTGGGAGCCCTGCTAGAAGTTACAAGTATAAAATTAAGCACTTCCTCTGCAGGATCTGGGCAGGGCCCTACACGTGAGAGACCCTGAAGGTTAAACTTCATTAGCTTCACTACAAACCCACGTCTGATATTAGAGTCTACTCTATACGGCTGTTGGGCACATGGGATGAAGTGATGTGTCTTAAGGGCCTGGCACCTGGTGGGGGCATGGTGGGTCTCACTCCCAGACCACAAACTCAGGTGTGCAAGAAACATCCCTTTCTTTACGTACCACAGTTACGTGAAGTTCTGGTGCCAAGACTCCAGTTTCACTGAGCTGGCAAATGCCTTCACTTCAGTCATGGTTGATATTTTTAACCCACCTTGCTCTGAAGCAGGGTCAAGGCACGGGGTGAGGGGAGGGGTTCATTTTTCTTTCATCATCATTTTGCTTTGGTCATCTGTTCACATGAGTCATTGAGACATCTGGTGTCCCTTTCTGGATGTCCCCTCAAACCTCCAGATCTCCACAGCTTCTGAGCCATGCATGGGACTTGGGAATCTTTGAGGAGTGCTGTCTAGCTGCTCATAGGGAGATCGCTATTGCTGGCCCAATGGCTCTGTTTTAGGCCATATTAGAGATTCTGCTCTCTGAGGAAGTGGGCAAAGAGCCAGGGTTTTGTAGTGGATTGAATTATGTCTCCCCAAAACTCTTAAGCTTGAGTTGTGTCCCCCAAGTTTTATGTGTTAGAAACTTAGCCCCCACTGTGACTGTTAAGAGGGTGGGAAATCCTATTATGGTAATTGAAAGGTGGAGCCTTGAAGAGGTCATTGGGTTGTAGGATCGTGCAGTAGTGAATTGAAAATGGTGGTCAGGGGCGTGGTTCTGAGGGCTTTCAAAGAAGAGGAGAGTCTCTCTCTGGTCTCTCTGCTTCCACCATCTTGCAACGTGAGACCCTTGGATCTCTGTCACCACCACCAGATGGGCTTTGGACTTTCCAGCCTCAGAAACTGTAAGCAATAAATTTCGTTCTCTCTATAAATCACCCAGTTTCAAGTATTTTGTTAAAAGCAACAGAAACGGACTAATACAGTGGCTAAAAGCGTTGGGTTGGGTGCCAGACAGAATTGGATTCAAATCCTGCAAAGCCTTCTTTTCCTCATCTGCAGGAAGGGAAGGATGATAACAATACCTCCCTCATAGAACTGGTGTGAAGAATTAAATGTCATGTTTGCAAAGGTCTTAGCAGTGTCTGACACGTAGTACGTGATATCTGTCAATAGAGGTCATCACTCTGTTCATCATTGGACAGAGAAACTGAGGTTCCAGAGACACTGGCTGGCTGGGGGCAAGATCACCATTATCAACAGCTGGGGTAGAGCCACAAAAGGCGTGCTTATTCAATTTGCAGATGACCCAAAACTAGAAGCAGCAGCTGGTATTTAGATGACCAAACCAAGACTCAAAAGCCCCTAAAGCAGATGAAATGATGGACTAAACCCCCTGAAGTAAATAGGGATGGATAAAAATGAAAAAATTTTGCATGAGAAAGGTGTTGGCTGAAGGTTCAATATAATCCCGTATGAAGACAGCTGCCCCAAACTAATGTGATCTCAGGCCGTGTCTCCAGAGGTACAGGGTTGAGGCTGAGGGAGGTGATAGCTGGAGGGTTGCGTTCATTTCTGATTGCCACATGTTTGAGGAGACAGGGAGAGACCAGAGTCCAGTTTGCAAAGGGTGAAGGATAGTGGGGAACTGGGGGTACCGATCCTGGAGAAGAGAAGACTCAGGTGAGCAGAAGCAGGAGTAGTATAATCCTGACCGGCTCCAAGGGCAGAACTGGCACCCATGGAGATGAGAAGGGGCTGAGAACCAACTCTGTAGCTGGCAGAACTGTCCCACAATGAAAAGGATTGCCTTCCAAGGTAGTGAGCACCCCATCACCAGTGATGTGCAAGCAGAGTGAGGAAAGGATTCCTGCTTCCAGCTCTCAGACAATTTTAACAAAAATACTAGACTATTGACAAAAATCCTTGTTGGATTTATATATATATATATATATACATGTATTATGGTCAACAGATATACAATCCATATTTTCCCTATTTTAAGGTATAGTTTAAAAAATGAATATTACTGAAATTGGAATCATC
This sequence comes from Galeopterus variegatus, assembly GCF_000696425.1. Classification (NCBI taxonomy): domain Eukaryota; kingdom Metazoa; phylum Chordata; class Mammalia; order Dermoptera; family Cynocephalidae; genus Galeopterus; species Galeopterus variegatus. The sequence goes on along the minus strand of NW_007728209.1, from coordinate 247,079 downwards.
TTATAATCAGTGTGTATGTTTATTGCATCCTTCCTGAAAAGTTATTTGAATCAGCAAAATGAAGTCTATGGTTTGGGAGGTTTTGTGACAATCTGTATTTCATCTTACATTGTGCCATTAGAATGTATGTCTTGAAGGGCTGGCCGGTGGCTCACTCGGGAGAGTGTGGTGCTGATAACACCAAGGCCACGGG
>NW_007728209.1:235052-246355 GCF_000696425.1 Galeopterus variegatus | reverse complement strand
AAAACCCCCCCCCCCCCCCCCCCAGCATTCTCTTCTTATTGAAGCCACACTCAATCTATTGAGTCCATCAACCGGTGACATTCCACCTTGTCGCCGCTATCGTGGCGTCTGAAATGGAATGGAGACAGGCTATTACACCGGTTTTTAACAAATTCAGAGCAGCAGGTTCTTGGCTGGGGGAAAAAAATCCACTTATCGAGAGATGTATTCTTTCAAAGGATGAGAACCTACTTTTTCATAGAGAGAATTTGGAGGGAGCTTTTTGTTACCGGGGACAACATCTGGATTTGAATACGTCCATGCTCTAAAGGAGATTTCTCATAATGGACCCAACTCAAAACACTCAGCGTGCAAGGACCGCTGAGTTTTCAAAAGGAGACCCTTGGCGAGCCTGGCGAGGGCCCTCGAGTCGCCTTTGGCGCGAGCTCCGCGGCTGGGGGAGGGCTCCCGCGCCGAGCGTGTCACTGTCACACTGAAAGGCCGCTCGTCTTCCTCCGCCCCCCACCCGCTCCGGGAATTTGGGACCTGAATGCATTTACGGATATTTGTGGTTTCAGGAGCTCTTTTTATTATGAAGCTGCCAAGGAGCTCGTACCGTGAAAAACACTGTAGAGACGAGGAAGGGAGCCAGGCCAAGGCCGGCCCGGCGCTCCCTCTGTAAAGGTGTCGCGTGGCGCGCGGCCACCTGCAGACCGTGCTGGCCGGCACTAGGCCCGCGGCGCCCACGGTCCCACCCCATACTCTGCCAGTCACTTCCACCGCGACGTTGGGGAAGTTGTGTGACCTCTACGCCCTGCGACGCCCTTTTCTGGAGCTGGAGCTGGGACGAAGCTCTTTGAAGCCCTGACATCACAGGTGACGCGAGTCTTCGCAGGCAGTGACTCGGCAGAACGCGATGCCACTCCCTTTCCCGTGTCCAGGCTAGCGCGGGGTGTGTCGCCTTCTGCCAGGTGGTCTGGCTCCTCTGACCGGTCTCGCAACAACCCCGCGCCCCAGTGCTGGCCAGACCCTCACGCGCTCCTGGGTGACACTGCCCGGTGCGCAGATAACACGTCCCACGGTCTGGCCTGTGGCGCCCCCTCCTGGTAGCTGCAGGGAGGAGGGTACGCTGAACGAAGGGAAGCCTCTCCTGGGGCCGTTTGAAACGTGACTGACCAGGCAGCTCTCCCACCTCCCTTAGAAAATGAAGTCACGTGGAGTCCAAGCGGTTATTTTTCTTTGGTAGGCTGGGTCATTTGAGGCCCAAATGGAGGGACCACCTGAAACGGGCCCCCAGTGCAGGACGTCTGTGTATGGAAAAGGCCCTTTGGGGAGTAGGACTGAGAACTGTGGTGAGGTGGGATGCACGTGGGGGCTCTCACCTAGGTGTGGGAAGGGCAGGGGGACCCCAAAGGAAGGATATGGGTTAGGGCTTGTGGAGGAAAAAATGAGTACAGAAGCTTCGGCCCGAAGGAAAGTTTCTGGCTCAGCCCCCAACCCACCGACCTGTCCCCACCTCCATCCAGGACAGATTTTATCAGTGTTTCACCATTGTTCCAGCCAGCTGCCAAAAAAAAAAAGAAAAAAAGAAAGCAAGAGAGATTTGAGTTACACATGAGGCAGAACTTCTGTTATGAGGGATGTTAGGCCTCAGCAAGGGGCACAGAGAGGGTGCTGGGTCTGGGGAGAAACTGAGGCCCAGAGTCGTTGCCACCCCTATCCTGCCCCAACTGGCAAACTCGTTTTCTTCACCTCTCAGCGTGCCTCCTCTCTGGACATTTTCCAGCCCCCCCTGAGAGGTCACGCTGTCCCCCCACCCCACCCTGCTGTGTGCTGCTCTTTATTGACCGCCTAGCTCCCGGTCTATAATGGCAGCCTCCCTGCTGGCCTGTGTGCTCTGTGCGGGCTGAGGCCTGTCTGTCTTGCTCCATTCTGGCTGTATCCCCAGCACCAAGCTCGCTACCCAGCATATTCCTGGTGCCCAGTGAATATTTGATGACTTCAATTGCCTTGGGAAGGGGCTCCAGGTCTTCCTCGGGCTGGCTCAGCCTGGCTTTGGAAAGGATTTGGGCATGTGCAGGAGGAGGCAAGGCACTGAGTGTTGAGTGATGGGTGGGTGATCTAGGCAGTGCCCCCTCACCGTCTGACTTCTCTGTCATGATACCCCCAACCCCCCATGTAGACACCCTCTTCACTCTGCCTTAGGCTCTGACTCCCCACGTGGCTACCCTGCGTACACCTGCACCAGGCTGCCCCCATGTGTGGATGTCCCCCTCCGACACCCCCAGGCCAGGCTACCTCCCCCAGATGATCCCCCACCTCACTTGCTGTGACACCCCTTGTGGGTCATTTGTACCTCTGTGGTTCCTCCTCGCTCTGCTGTACCTCATAGCTGTAGGACTGAATTGTTCAGGAAGGAGGGAGGGAGGGGAGAGGAGGAGCAGAACAGTGTTATTGAAAAAAGTATTTTAACCATGCAAGCAAAATCTTGGACAGAATGTATAAAATAGAGCTGTTCTGGTTGAAGAGAGAGAAAGACAGAGAGAGAGAGTAGAGATGGAGAAAGAGCAGAGAGGGAGAGGGATCAGAGAGAAAAGGGTAGGAGGGGAGGAGAGAAAGGTATGCAGGAGTGTGACTGGAGCCCCACCCACTTGGTGCCACCCTCTCAGAACTGTCATCTGTCATTAAGCCCTAGGGGTTCCTTTGTGTACAATTTGGCAACCACTGGGAAAGAATTCGCCTAGAATAAAATGGGTGCTGTGTTGCAGCCACTAAGATGTCTTTTCAGAGCTTTGTTGAGAAGCAGCCAATGAGGCTTCGCACTCATTGTCCAGAGGGAGCTGTCCCAGCCAGATCAACTGGCCAGATGGAGCTTGAGGGCAGCACTGGCTCCTGCCCCGAGGAAGGTTCCTTGAGAGAGGCCACAGGGCCTTGGGCAGATGTTGGAGGTGTCCTTCCGGGCCTGTGGGAAGTGGGCCAGGGTCTGTAGGACACAGGCTGTGAGGTATAGGACTTCCACACATTGAGGCACTGGGCAGACCCCCCTTCCCCAGCCATCCATGACCCTGTGCCTCGTCTCTGTCTCCTCCATGGTTACTCCCAGAAACAGGACCTGGGAATTCTGTTTTGGTGGCTGGAATAGAAGTCACTGATCTTCTAATGATACTCATCAGACTGTGCACAACACTTTACAGTTTGCAAAACACTTTCACATCCATTCCTTATTGTGATTTGATCTTTGCAATGTTGGTGACATAGTACTGTTACTAATTCCCCCATAGGAAAGAGGAAGTTAAGGATCATAGGTTGCGTAAGTTGCCCTCAGTGGCAGAGGTGAGGCTGGGAATCTTGACAGACTCCACCTCCCAGCACTTTCCCGGCACCCATCGCCTTTCCCCCAGGCCTTTCCCCACCCATCTCTTCATTTGAGGCAAAGAGCTTACTTGGCCTGAGCCCAGAATGGGTTAGGGCTTGGGTTAGGACTCAGTATTTAGGCAGTCCTAAGGGACTGGAGAGGAAAACAGGTCAAGGGTCAGGACCCTTTCCCAACACCCTGGGGCAAGCTCTGAGGCCCCCTATAGGGAGTAGGATGACCATATAATTAGTCATCCAGTTTGGGACACTATTGAGAAGGAAAGGGAGCGCCATTAATAGTTACCCCATGGCAAGAACCAATATGAGGTCACCCTATTATGGAACCACCTGCCTCGCCCTTGTCCTCCACGGCCTCGGATCCCAGACCCTCTCCTCTGCTGTATCTCCAGCTGATGCAGAACAGCGCCCATTCACTGGGCTTTTGTCTGAGCCTGGAACTTCACAGAGCTTGTTCTTTGGGATCTTCATGACGATATGTGGCCGATCCATTTATGTATCCCATTTAATTTATTTTTTTAATTTAATTTAATTTTTGGCTGGCCAGTATGGGGATCTGAACCCTTGCACCATGATCTAACCAAATGAGCTAACTGGCAATCCCTGATTACCATTTTATTGATGGAGAGACTGAGGCCCAGAAGAAAGTTGCCCTAGAACACACAACTGGTAAGTGGTGGAGCTGGGATTTGAACCCAGGGAGTCTGGCTTTTCTTGGAAGGATCATAATAACATTTTAGTGAGTTGGTTTGGGCCACAAGAATTGTGCCATGGGATGAGGCTCCCCAAGCCTCTTATCAGAACTTCCTGCAGTCTCTCTTAGCTGCCTTTAGCTCAGGGATGTCATTAAAGGGAACTTTGAGTGGTGGCTGTAGGGTGGGGTGTAGGGGGATGGAGTGGGGAAATGTAGGCAAGGGAGGGAGGGAGGATAGCAGGAGGTTGAGACTAATAAAAGCTAACATTTATTAAATACCTACAGCACACAAGGCTCTGTTTTAAGTGTTTTCAAGGTATAGATCTATACAATCCTCACAATGACCCTATAATCTAAGTAATATTATTATTCCCATTTTATAGATGAGTAAAACTGAGACCACTTGCCCACCATGACACAGCTGGTAAGTGGTAGGAGCCAGGACCCAGAGTGGTGGCCCACCTTCCAAGCCAGCACACTTAATTGTCATGCAGTTTGTCCCCAGGAAGGAAGATGCTTCTGGTCTGGGGTGCAGTTCTCTCTACCCTGCTTATTCCAGGAAATCCGGTTGGCCAATTTTCTGCCAAGAGAGAGTCCACGGTTCAGCCTTTTGGGGGCGCCAGGCAAGAGCGTCCCCCAGCTTCCCGCTTCTGCTCCAGCCACCTCCGCCAAGAGGCTCAAGGATGGCAGAGACGGAGCTGTGGTCCCTGCCGTTCTCTGCAGCAGCTCATTTTCATTCCTTTTCTTTAAATGCTTCTCGTGCTCTGTTTTTAAATCTAATTTTTCAGCTTCTTTTTTATCTCCACTCAAGTTGCTTTAATGAAACGAAAATGTGTCTGTTTCCCTCCGTTGGAGCTGCCCAGGGAATTTCAATATAAAACAAACAAGTTGGCTTTTAAAATTAAAATTTTATGGGTGGCATTTCCTCATTTAATGGGTGGCACAAAAGACTGGAGTAAAACCAATTAACACGGGGTTGGGACTAGGGGTTCAGCAGAATTAAACAAAAGGAGCACAGTGCACCGGGAGCCCAGGGAGCCCGGAGTACAGAGGCTGGGGAGGTGCTCAGGTGAGGTGGCTGGCAGGGCCGTGGTTGGGGGGTTGGGGGCAGCACCCGTATGCACCCAGGTAGGGCACTGGCACATTGGTACATGCAGGCCTCAGCTCCCCCACCCAGCCCCATCCCCAGGACCCATGCCAAGGTGCCCATGTGCACACTTGCCCTGAATATTCAGGGGGCAGGCGGTTGTGGGGGATGAGAAAATGGGGGTGGGGTGCTGCTTTGGAGCCCTTGGGTCCTGAACACTGGAATCTGGGGAGGCATCGGTGACAGTAGCCAAGGCCTCTGCAAGGGCCAGAATCCGCTTGGATAGTTCTCCCCTGGCACCGTATGAGTCCCACCCATGAAGGCAGGCCGTCTTAATCACAGCTGTACCCCCCGGCCCAGACAATGCCAGGAGTGTAGCAGATGCTCCACAAATGTCTGATGATGGGACAGATGACTTCATTCGGGCAAACAACATTAATGGAACTCCTGCTCTGCTGTGAATTCTTCAGGGTGCTTATCCCACCGGTGCAGGATGTGTTTGGGGTGGAAATGGTGAAGATATCACAGGAGAACAGAGGAGAGAGGGGACACCCCTGGGCCTCCTGGGCTTTGTGAAACGAGCTTGGACTTCATCTAGGAGGCAGTGGGGGTTCAGTGGTGGCTTCTGGGAGACTGATTCTGGAGGCTGGGGGAGGGAAAGGAGGAGTCCAGCTGGGTGTGGTGAATTAGTCCAGGCTGAGCTGAGGACCTCAGGCTGGTGGTCAGGGTGACCTATGGCTGTGCGGGAGAGGAGAGAAGGTGTGGGTGTTGGTGGGGCCCTTCTCTGAAGGAGTCCAGCTGGGTGTGGTGAATTAGTCCAGGCTGAGCTGAGGACCTCAGGTTGGTGGTCAAGGTGACCTATGGCTGTGCGGGAGAGGAGAGAAGGTGTGGGTGTTGGTGGGGCCCTTCTCTGAGCTGGGGATCCTGCAGGAGGAGCGGGTTGGGAAACTGCAGGGGTTCAGTTGCAGCAACACCAGCAGGCCCCTGGTATAGGCCTGACTGTGCTGAAGACACAGGAAGTAGATTTCAGACTGACAGTTACAACCAGATCCTGCAAATACAGGGAGGGACATGGTGCTATAGCCCTCGAGGAAGCCCCCGGGAAAACAAGCCTCCTAGCTTAGGGGCAAAGGGCTGGGACCACCTCCTCTGTTCCCTTCACCTCCATCCTCCTCCCACTGGCCCTTTCTGTCCCCCGTTGGGGCATCTTTGTCCCTACCCTTTCTGTCCTCTGGCCCCTGATTCTGTGGAGGGGACCATTCTGGTTACGAGAACCCCCAGAGCGACAGTAAGATGGGGAGGCCAAGTACCCACCTGTTCTGCGCTGGAAAGTTGAGCCATGACCACATCCTTAGTCCTCCCCAATCAGGCCTTCAGACCTGAAAATACACTTCCAGACAGAGTCCTGCAGGCTGCAGGCCCCAGGCAGACCTCCAGCAGTGGCACGGACAGTGGGTGCCAGGTTCGGTCTCCTGGGAGGGTGTCTTTCAGGGAACATCTGAGGTCAGAGGAAGGGGCTTCCTGATGCGGGCCTGTGCTCTAATCCATTCCCATCAAAGGATCCCTCTGAGGCTTGTCTGAGGATCCAGGTGAGGGTCTCTGGGAGACTGATTTGAGAATCTGTCTGAGGTTTTTTGAGGCCTCTTTAAAGGCCTAAAGACTGTTTGAGTTGGCCTGAGGGCCAGTAGCATAAAACCAATAAGAATGGCCCAAGGCCAAGGCTGACACTGACCCTTCTCCCTCTATACAAAAAGAATAAGTTTGGCTAAGCTTGAAGTGGGTTCTTATGGCCAGGGGGCTGGCAGAGTGGCTGGTGCTTTTCCTTTGGTGATGAATGAAGTTTACCCCAAAGCACAGAACAGTTGGCTATAGCCCCCACTTCATCCCAACAGCCAGCTGGCTGACCTTGACCAACCTGGCAAAGGCAACACACCTCCTGAGCCTGCCCACACCTCCCTGGGGAAAGAGGCATGGTTGTGCCCTGTGTGAAGTGGGTTTTTAGTTATGAATAGGAGCTCACCTGGTGAACGGGATAGAGAATGACAGTATTGACTGAGTGACATCAGCGGAGGCACAGATATGTGAAACAGTGCTCTGTGGGCCAAGAGAACTACAAGCACATCAGTTTTGCTGGAGTCCAGAGCTTGTAAGAGCTAGACGTGCAAGTATCATGTGACATAAGGCAGGAGAAAGGGCCTTGCGAACTGCAGCTTCTGCACGAAATGAGGCCTTGCCGTTGCCACCCACCTCTCTCATTTGTCATGGGAAGCAAACGAGTTGAGATGTGTGAAGTTGCATTGTAAACTGGAAAAGTGTTTATGAAAATGTTAATTAATATATTTAGAGAGTAGGTAAAGTGTGAGAATGTGGAGATGGAGCAGACAATTAAAATATTTGCTAATTTCTCTCTTGAATTCACATTTTAGGGAATGTTTATAAACTGAGAATTCTAATTACTTTTCTCCCTCACACCTCTTTTCAGATGAATACATTGTAAGAGAATGATAGTATCTGTTAAAAATCTTACCAATTTCAGGGTGTACCAGTTGGGACTCCTTAGATAGCAAGTAACAGGAGACCTGCTGCAAACTAGTTTAAGTACAAGGAATGTGTTGTTCATGTGATTTGAAAGGCCCAGGGGTAGGATGACCCTCAAGGTAGATTTGGGGCAGAGTTTGCGACTCCGGGTGCTCAGGCCAGTCTCTCCATGTTGGGTGCCAGTAGCTCCTGGTGTTCAGGCTTTTTTCGATGAATCCTGGGAGAGAGATGTGCTCAAAATTCCTGAGCTTCACTTCTGATTGGACCAACTTGGGTAGGATGGGTAAGGAATGCCAGCCCTGCTTGGCTTAGGTCTGGATCAAGTGCCCGTCACTAAAACAATCACTGTGGTACCAAAGAAGGATGAGATGGGTGCGAGGAGACCACCATGATGCCCACCGTACCTGGTCTCTCAGGTGACCCACTGGGCTTCAGGTGTGCAGACCTGGAGTCGTGTTCAATCCCCTGCCTCACTGACTTGTCGTCTAGAACCTTCCTTCCCTGCAGCCTGTCCGTTGCAATCAGGACGGTCCAGACCGTGTCCCATCATCCACACGCAAATTACTATGATAGCCACTTACTCAGTCCCTAGCCCCTTGTCTGCATTTTTTCTACAGCTGCTCAAAAGCTCAACACGTTTAATCATAGCAAAGAATGCATATTACAGCTGATGTGATAAGAGAAAACATGATTACAAAATTTATGTTAAAATTATCGTCATTTGCCAAAGACAAACCTTATAACTAGAAAACCTAATAAAATTAAGTAAAAACAATTAATTATGACAAACAAAAGAGTTCAGTGAGATGCCAGATGCAAAATAATAAAAATTTAAAGCTTTTTTCTATAATAGCAGTAATCAGTTTAAAAATATTGTAGCAGGTTATCCGGAGAAGAGGGCCTTTTATTTATTTATTTAAACTTAATGAGGAAGCTCAGTTGGGGATAGTTGTTTTCTCGAAACCCTGTTCCTTTTAGAGGTACAGACACACATGACCTTGAATTATATCTCCCACCCCCATTTTAAGAAAATCACTAGGGTAGGTTCTTTATACAAGAAAGGCAAGTACTACCTATTTTTCTAGAAAGAGCCCTGGAAGAAGAAATCTAAGTGCAGGAAAGCAAACTGAGATGTTAAATATTCCGTTTCATAATGCTTGCATTTCAAGCAGAGTTTGCTGTGGATGTGACCTGGTTTTATTGCCTGGGGTAGGAGCAGGGGAGAACAAAGGTTTTCAGGTGTGGAGAGTCTTGAGGATTCTTGCATTGGTGATCGTGCTGCCCCATACACTAGGGACGCTGAGATTGGGTGTACGGTCTGGGGCCCCAAGGGAGTGCTGTGTAGCTGTGTAGGAGCCCTGATTGCAGCAAATAGAGATGGGAGCAGGGGGAGGGAGTGAAGGAGGAGGGAGGGGAGGCTGGGGAGGAGAGAGAAAAAGGAGCAGTGAGACAGTGAGATGATAACAGCCCCCAGCACAGTGTGCGGAACACATGGGCACCTATCTAGGTTCCCCAGATGCCCAAGTATAATTCTCAAAATATTAAAAACATAATTCTCATGTCATACGTAGTGAGCATGACCAAAATATTACTTAACTCAAGGAGAGAATCTTGAACGAAGTGGTTCAAAGGCAGATATGAGAACCTCATGTGAAAAACAATGACAGAGTAAGCTTACTAAATTAGATACAAAATTAGTTAATATCCTATAAGGGCAATACAACCATAACCTTTGGGATGATTTTCTGTACTGGATGGAAATCATATGCCCCTTATCAGTTCTCTACAAGTAAACATCTAACTTTACAGAGCCTGGGCCCTAATCAATAGTAATTAGAATGTCAACCAAAGATCCGTGCCCTGGAGAGCCAGCAGACTCTAGACGGACCTCACTGGCCCATGCACGGGGCATGAGAGGACTCAGTCATATTGTGGCCTGTTTGGGAACCTCAGAGAGAAATACACTATGTGAAATTTGCGTTTGGGAGTCTCAGAGTTGTCGTATATGGACCTGAGAAGAAATATGAGTAAAACTTGAATCCCAGCACAGTGAAGTGGGGCATATAAAAGCAGGGTCACTTGGTGCTGGTGGCTTGGCGGGCACCATGGAGGGTGGGAAGATGGCCTGTACCCACTCCCATGCCAGAATTTGAAGCACCTCTCCATGGACTCAGAGTCACACCAACCTATTTATTTTCTGTATTCTTTTCTTTTTTTTTTTTTTGCTTTTTTTAAAAATTAAATTTGTTTTATTGTGGTAAAATATACACATAACACAATTTACCATTTCAACCAAGTTCAAGTATACAGTTCACGGCATTAAGTACATTCACATTGTTGTACAGTCATCACCACGCCCATCTCCAGAACTTTTCGTTATCTCAAACTGAAACTCTATACCCATTAAATAACACCTCCCTTTCCCCCCCTCCCCCCAGCCTGGTAACCACTGTTGTGTTTTCTGTTTCTATGGATTTGATTACTCTAGGCACCTCATATAAGTGAAATCATCCAGTATTTGTCCTTTTGTGACTGGTTTATTTCAAGATTCATCCATGTTGTAGTGTGTACAGATTTTCCTTCCTTTTTAAGGCTCAATAATATTCCGTTGTATGTATATACTGTGTTTTGTTTATCCTTTCATCTGTCAGTAGACACTTGGGTTGCTTCCACCTTTCAGCTGTTGTGAATAATGCTGCTGTGCATACTGGTGTACAAATATCTGTCTGAATTCCTGCTTTCTATTCTTTTGGGTATATATCTAAAAGTGGAATTGCTGCATTATATGGTAATTCTATATTTAATTTTTGAGGAACTGCCATGCTGTTTTCCATAGAGGCTGCACCATCTTACATTGCTACCAGAAATGCATAGGGTTCCAATTTCTCCACATCCTCACCAACATTAGTTATTTGCTCTGTGTGTGTGTTTTTTTAGAATGGTCATCCTAATGGGTATGAAGTGAAAACTTTTAGTTTTTAAATTAATTGCTGAGTGCCACAGATTATTAAAGGAAGTCTGAGAATTTCTCCCATGCCTCAATTGATCAGGAATCTCTGTGGCTGATGTGGTCTAAATAAGGTCAATCCTATTTCTAGGACTAAGCCTAGAAGAAATGAGAAAGCCCATGACTGCTGTTGCTTCTTCCCACCACATGGTGTCGCTGTTGAAGACCAGTCCTGCACAGTCTGATGGACACGGCATTTCATTGTTCTGCTGATGTCTCTGTTGGTTCAGGTCCCTCCATTGGCTCCACTAGATTTTCCAGAGGAAATGTTATGCCTCGGCTAAGACTACAGTTCTTCAATTACATTAGACAAATTTTTATTGAGTGCCTACTATGTGCCAGGCCCTGCTCCAGGTTGTGGGAAAACATCAGAACAAAATAGGCAACAGTCCCTGCCCTTGTGGGGGCTACACAATAAGCAATAAATGCAATAAATAAGCAAAGGCATTCGATAAAGTCTTGAATGAGGTGAGTTATTTTTGGAGGAAGAGTTCTGGATGGATGGGCCAACCCTAAGCAGGAGTATGTTGGGTATGTTTGAGGTCAGAGTGAGTGATGGGGATGGTAGCAGGAGGGACATGGCCTGGAGGCCACTTCAAGGACTTGGGCTTTTCCTCCGAGTGAGA
>NW_007728209.1:229099-234707 GCF_000696425.1 Galeopterus variegatus | reverse complement strand
GCAATAAATGCAATAAATAAGCAAAGGCATTCGATAAAGTCTTGAATGAGGTGAGTTATTTCTGGAGGAAGAGTTCTGGATGGATGGGCCAACCCTAAGCAGGAGTATGTTGGGTATGTTTGAGGTCAGAGTGAGTGATGGGGATAGTAGCAGGAGGGACATGGCCTGGAGGCCACTTCAAGGACTTGGGCTTTTCCTCCGAGTGAGATTGGGGCCCATTGAAGGATTTTGAGCCCAGAAGTGATATTATCTGACTTATGTTTTAAAAGATTCACTTTGGCCTATGTGTTGGGGATAAATTGGAGGGGGCGCTGGGGGCCAGGCACAGAAGCAGGCAGACCAGTTGGGAGGATCCTGCAGTAACCCTGGGTCACTGGCATCATGGTTCACAAAATCATCACAGCCCGGAGCCTGGCTCCTTCCCCAGCCTCTTCAGCAACCCCCCCAGTTCTACCCCAGTCATTCTCTGCTCAGGGGGAGCATTGAGGAGAACCACTAGTTATTGAGGACCTACTATGTGCCAGGCATTGCTTAGGTGCTTTGTGTTGATGGTCCCACTTAACTTTAAAAGGGACTCCTGAGGAGGGGATTGCTCCACGGACATTTCAAAGCCCATGCCGTGGATTGGATTGTGTCTCCCCTCCACCCCCTATTCATATGTTGAGCATTAAACCCCAATATATTTGGAGATGGGGGCCTTTAGGAGATAATTAGGTTTATCAAGAGGGTGGGGCCCTGTGATGGGATTAGTGTCCTTATAAGAAGAGACACCTAGGAGCTTGCTTCCTCTCTCTCTCCTCACCATGTGAGGACACGGTGAGAACGTGGTGTCTGCAAGCCAGGAAGAGAGCCCTCACCAGGAATCTAACCTGCCGGCACCTTGATCTTGATCCCAGCCTCCAGAAATATGAGAAGGAAACGTGTATTGTTTAAACCACCCAGTCTGTGGTATTTGCTATAGTAGCCTGAGCTGACTAATTCAACCCATTTTATAGACAAGGAAACCGAAGCTCCGAGGTATTAGGTGACCAGGTCACTCAGCTGGGGAGTGGCAGAGCATTGGGCTGGGCTGTGATGGGAGACTGAGGAGCCAGGGCTTGGAGGGCCCAGCACTAAGAAGTTGCTGAAGGACAAGGACAAGCCTCAGGGTGACTAGGCCTGGTGGCTCCTGTCAGGGGGTGGGCAATGGGAAGGTGGCAGTGTCTGAGAAAGGAAGTTTAGCCTTGGGTGGGTTTGAAGACAGTTACTCATTGACCGTCTCTGTGCACTTCCTCAGGGGCCTGGCTTCAGCTCTGCCAGGTGTGCAGGGGGTCTATCTGGCCTCCCACCCTGGCTGGTGGCTTGAGTTGTCCAGGCTGGTGCACCAGGACGTGGCAGGTGGTGGTGGTAGGGGATGGAATGGGGAGAAGAGAGACATCCCAAGTCCAATCATGACTCTCTCGGGCCTATTCGCTGCTCATTCTCAGAGAAGGTGGTGAAGAGGGCAGAGCGTTAATGACACTAATTGCTTTAATTATTTTTTTGGTTCGGAGAGTTATAAAATGCAGCAGCTCTGCTCAGTGCTAATCATGGTAATTATGAGGGGCTGGGGGCTGTGCTTGGATGGCAGTTGTTAACTAGGGGGAAGTAACAGCCTGCTAAGACAAAGAGAGAAACAAATGATCAGTCCTCCTTTCTCTTCTCTCCTCACTTTCCCTCCCTTCCCTCCTACTCTTTTCCACCTTTTATCCACCCCCCTGCCACGCCTCTTCCACCCAGCAGTGGCTATAAGGACTGACCTCAGATCTGGGGGGAGCAGCTATTCTGGAAAAAAGGGGAGAGTTCAGTCATGAGCAGAAGTCTGTACCTGCTTTGGGAAGCCTCCATGGAGCTCGTCAAGGTCTGGGGGCTTCAGACAGTCTACGCTGGATCAAGCACCTTGACCCTCACAGATGAACCAGGAGAGAGAGAGCAGCGCTGTCCCCTTGGATGAAACTGGGGGAAGCCACAGGGAAAGGCAGCTGGGCCACCTCCCTGCTTCCCATTACTCATAGTCAGCCAGGCAGCACACACTTGGCCCACATTTCCTAAGCACCTACTGTGTGCCAGACTGGAGATTCAGTGGGAAATCAGACTCTGCCTTGTCCTCAAGGAGCTCCTGTTAGACGGGGAGCTGGTGTGAAAGACGCTTGGGGAATTTACATGGCTAGTAAGTGGTGGAGGCTGACGGGAACCCAGACAGATGGGTCAGAGTGCTCCATCCCCACAGTCACCAGCCAGCACCAGCTCTGTCCCCGCCTGTTCCCCCAGACTGGGAGCTCCTAGAGGACAATCATCCTGCATTCTCAGCAGCCAGCTCACCAAGTCTGGAATGAAGGAAGAAAGGGAGGAAGAAAGAAAGTATTAGAGGAAGGGGCTTATTCAGAGAGTCTCTGGGTACCTCGGACCTCCTGTCCTGTCCCCAAACCCATCCCCCACCTGCTGGGAGCCCTCCCTCTCCTGCCGCCATCCCTGGATCCTCCAGGTCTCCCGGAGCTCAGCTGCCTCCTTGTCCAGTTCCATTTTCTTCCCAGACAAACGAGGGGCTAGGTCTGCCTTTCCCTTTGCACTGACAGGCTGGTTGTCAGCTGCGGTGGCATCTGTTCTTGTCAGAGAAATTAAGAAGGAAGTGAGAGAAGCCGCAGCTCTAGAGCTGCCGGCCGGGGAGAGAGTCTGGGCCTGGCCTCGCCTGGAAGGACCCTCCCTGTCTCCCATAGGAGGTGCCTGGGGGCAGGCCGGGGCCAGAGTGGACACGGTTCTCCACCCACATTCTCTTCCCTTGAGGGGAGTGTGGTTAACAGTGTGGCCTCTGGAGCTACTCCTGGGCTGAGTCCCAGCTCTGAACTGACCAGCTGTATGCTTGGACAAGTTACTTAACCTCTCTGTGCCCTAGTTTTTCCATCCATAAAATGTGGATAATAATAATGTTGTGAGGGTGACATGAATTAATGCAGGTAAAGCACTGGAATAAAATATACATCTGGAACTTACTAAATGCTTTATTCACGTTGGTAGCCAAGGGATTGCCTCTGTGAGTGAGGGGCTCAGTCTGTTGGTGTGGTGGAGCCACAGTGGGGACAGCTCCCTCTGGACTGGGTAGGTTGGAGAGGGCTTCATTCATTCTACAGACCTTTGACTCCAGGCCCCTGGTCCCTGCCCTTGGGAACCCCCAGTCTGGTGGGGGGAGGCAGACACATGAACAGAGAATTAGTGCAAGAGGCAGGTATGTAATGTTCAGGGAAAAGAAGAGAAAGCAACTAATGGATGTGGAGGGTGGTGAAGGGAAGAAGTCAGGGGAGGCTTCCAAGAGGAGGTGGCGTGAGCGTAATGTGGAAGCTGAGTAAGAGTTTGCCAGGCAGCCCCAGAGGGGAAGGCCTTCCTGGAGACTGAGACATGCTCTGGCAGCAGGGGCCAGGCTGTGCAGGGCCTGGGCTTTATCCCGAGGGCAGTAGGGAGCACTGAGGGGGCGTGGAGTAGTCAAGGACAGTCAGTTTGAGGAAGGTGTTTCTGCAGCTGTTGGAGGATGCACATGGGGGAGGACCGGAGGCACCTTGTCAGTTCCCTTCCTCATTCATCTGTAGCCCCAGCTACAGGACTGGCTGGCCCAGGTCAGCATCACTGGCCACCACTGAGTAGATGAGCCGAGGGGAATACATTTGTGGTCACCTGCGCCCGAGATGGCCAGGACCAGAGAGGTGGCTGGGGTGTAGCGGGAGCACGCAGAGCTGAGGGTTGGGGGACTTCTCTTAAGGAACATCTCAGCCTGGAGCCGCCCTGATGGGAGAGGCCGGTCTCGCAGGCAGCTGGGCACGCCGGCTCTGTCCAGCAGGGGGCAGCCGCCTTGCGCGGATGGGGACCTGCCACCACCGCGGCTCGGCCGCCCGTGCTTAGAAAAGGGCTCTGTGGCGGTGCGCGGTCAGACACGGTGTGTCCAGGGCTTCCTTGGGGAGCTGAAGGGCAGGGGGAGGGACACCTTCACACCCTCAGAATCTCATCGACTGGGCCAGTTCTGGCCGAGACCAAGGATGTCCCATCCCGGTGGCCAGATGGGTCGCTTCAGTAATTTTCAACCCTGGGAGCATGTTAGAATCGCCAGGAGAGTGTTAAAAAAACACTCGTGCCTGGTGCCCTCCCCAGATCAATTGATTAGCCTCTGGGGGGTGGGGCCCAGGCATCAGTAATTAAAAAAAAGCTCCCTTGGCAATTGTAATGCGCACTGAAATTACCTGGCTGCAGGGATCTGAGTGAACCCACACATGTCAGAGCCCTCCTTTCCCTCCTGTGCGGTAGGTTTGTGTCATTTACATCTCGTGACTGCGACGGTCCCAGGAGCGGGTCCGAGGGCCGTTGGCTCCTAAAGAGACCTCTCAAAGGTGAGAGAAGGTGGTGAGCAGGGCACACTCCAGGGGGTACCTGCTGCACCTGCCGGGGGTGGGGGTGAGCAGTTCAGGGCGGCTGTAGCGCGTGTCCCTGAACACGCCTCAGCATGTCTGTGCGTGGGTAGGCACATTTTTGTGTGAAGGTGACTCTCTGGTCACATGCAGGTACTTCTGGAGCTTGTTTGGCCTTTGCCTCTCTCTGTGTCGTTACACGAGTGTCACTCTGTGCCTGCAGCTGTGAGCTGTCTCTGTGCCTGCAAGCATATCTGAGTACACGTGTGTCTTTGCACACACACGTTTGTCTCTGTGTACCCCGTGTCTCATGGTGTGTGGCTGTCTTAGGGCTGGCCTGTGCATGGCCTGTATTCTTGGGTCTTTTAAAGCCAATGACGAATTTGAAGCTCTGCTATTTGAAGGTATTTTTCCTCTTTTTTTCTCTGCTGCCAGTCTGATCGATATGCTGCTCCCGTGCAGCTCCCCAAAGACCACACATAGGCGAGTTCTGTGTGGACAGAGTCAAGTGTGGGCTTAGAAAAATCCACCACGGCCCCTCCAGGCATAATATCTTCGGTCAGCCTCTAGATGGGCAGCCAGTCTTGCTGGCTGGAACCTCCTCCCAGCTGATGCAGCCAGCACCAAGCTCCCTGTGCCACTGGGTGTACAGCCCACCTCCCTCCCTGTCTGCTGTCTTGGAAGGGAGGGGAGGAATCCAAGCTGAGCAGGCAGAGAGGGCGACAGGAGGACCTCCCAGGCAGGCCAATTATTTGGTGCCACTTTTTATGAAAATTCTTGAAATACTTGTTCAACATGTATTTGGTGGAGGGGGTAAAAGTGATATTCTGTTAGTGGAAATGGCATATCTGCTTATGGGGAAAAGGGACTTATTGCATTCACTGAGTATAACACACATTTTAATTTATTTACAGTAGCCTTTGAGATCAAAGTTTTCCTGTCATTTTAAGTAGAGGTGCATTGTCATCGCTAAGGATGGAGGTAACTTACCTGGTTTGTTCTTGTCGACAGGACTCAGGCTTTGAGAATTTCAGCTGGCTCTGCGAGGCCACGCTTAACCTCAACAAATACTGCCTTTTTGTGATTTAGAAAAAGGTGCCTTGTTCAGGCAGCCCCAGTCTGGGGACACACAGCTTTGGGAGTGGAGGTTGGGTGGGACTTCAGTGCTGGGTGGTTTGTGTGGTGAGAGTGGGGGGTTG
>NW_007728209.1:226053-228420 GCF_000696425.1 Galeopterus variegatus | reverse complement strand
TGGTGGGGGTGGGGGGTTGGGGGTGGGACTTGCTTCTGTGTGTGCATAGCCAGGATGCTTTTCCAAAACCCAAATCTGGACATATCCCTCCTTACTTAAAACCTCTTGGTGACCTCCCTACTGCCTACAGGATGAAGGCCAAGCTCCTCAGCTTCCATTGGAGCTGCCCACTCTGCGTGGTAATGGTCAGCTGGGGTGTTTCTCCACCTGCTGTGGCCTCCTTTGGGGCTATCTCAGGGATGCTCCTGGGCCAGCCTGGCACGTCAGAGTCTGACTCCTGCTTCTGGCGGGATCCACTAGTGAGGGTGACCATTGGAAATGGTGACATTATCTCTCTTCCCTCCATTCAGGCAGGCCGCTGGCCTGAGCTTCCTTATGACTGGGCAGGAGGAGACGTCTGCAATATGTTTCTGTACGGGTTTTGTTTTCCTAAAGCTGGAGACTCTCCTGGGGATTAAGCTGGATGCGCTGGTGGGAGAGGTGAGAGAAAATGGAAAAGTGAAAAAGGGACTTCTTCTGATTAAAGGGAGAATATGGACTCAGGAGACTGGGAGGTGACGGAGGTCTGCGGTTGCCCAGGAAGAGGGGACCCGTGTCTGTTCCCTGGCAGAGCAGAGCCTTGGAGAAAGGAGGATTTCCAAGCGACTGTGTGGTTTGCAGGTGGTGGAACTGAAGGAGTCCTGGGGATTAGGACAGTGGGGGTCTCACAGCCATTGTTGTTAGACAATGACTCTGATGAGAGAGCCTCCCCCCAGCCTGGGCACTACGCCTGGATTCTTAGAGCCTGGGGTGCAGCAGCGAAGCAGTTGTGTGTGGTGGGAAGTGGGCAGTGAGCAGGTCATTGTGCCTCATCTGTAGAATGGGGATGAGAATATTGTCTCTCTCCCGGTGACAAGATTAGTGAGGTAATAATAGGCAGCTCTTAAAAGCTTCTATGTACCCAGCACTATTCCAAGCACTGTACACATAATAACACATCTCATTATCATAACAACTCTATGTGGTAGATACTATTATGACCTGTTTTATAGAAGAGGAAACTGAGTTATTGACTTGTTCAAGGTCTCATGCTGTGGATTGCATACTGGTGGTCTGGCACTTGAGCCTCAGCTCTTAACCACCGCCCCTCGGCTGAGGGATACTATGTCCTTAGGCCAAAATAAGTGCACAGTAGTGTTAGCACCGTCTACTCTCAGTAGCACCTGCCAAGGAGATATCAAAACTGAAGGTTTTGATATGTCACCATGTGACATATGCCAGACCTTGCTGGACTGAATGGGGGACTCTCTGGGCCTGTGAGCAATGGGACTTGCCTTGTCCACTGTGCATAGACCCGTGGATTCCCCCTCCGTCCTGTCCTCGTCAGAGTGCTACTTTTCATCCTTACATGAAATTACCACCACAAACTGCCTTTGTCCTTTCTGGCATTGAAAACTTTGAATATTTCCCTTCAGCAAACAACTCAGTGCATATCTTCACTGGTATATGAACCTCTGGAACGTTAAAACATTCAGGTTTTGTTTCATTTATTTTGTTATTTAATTTAGCTCTGCTGGTTTTTGTTTGGCTCCTTGACAGTTCTCCATAAATGTCCACTATGATATAGGCTCTCAGTCTGCACACTTAGATGTACAAGAAATACCACAGCTTTTTTGTTCTTTCAAACAACTTCACTATCTAATATTGAGCCCCCAGTCCTCCCTCCAGGGATGTGGGAAATTCAGCCTCAGACACTCGTATGTGTGTGCGTGCGTGTGTGTGTGTGTGTGTCTGTGCTGGGGGCTTCTGTACCAAAAGTAGTGTAAAGCTGGGAGCGGATGGGGACCGGGCATTACTAAGGGTGCCCCATTTAGAGGGTGCAGTAGGGTAGGCAGGAAGCAGTGAGTTGGTCCAAGGGATGCCACTGAAGGGGGACTGCTGAATTCATGAGATTGAGCCTAATGTGCTGTCCCCCTAACATGTGGCCTGGCATTCCTCCCTGGTGACGTGTCCAGGAAGCCTGTCCAGACTTGCTCTGACCCCCACAGCACTTGTTTAGGCCTCCACGTGGGCACTGGCCACAGCCCGCCTTGGGCTCTGGCGCTCATTCTATCTGATTCGGTTCACTTAGATTCTATTCAATTGAACAGTGTTAGACTCTGGCCGAATTAGACTTGACTCGTGCTTTACAGAGCCTGTAGTTACATGGGACCATATGTAGATGACACACGACAGAGGTACACGGTACTGCCATGAGAGTGGGGTACACGGAGTGTCAGGCAAGGGCTTCTAACATAGGCTGGGGCTCTTGGAAGTCTTCCCAAACAGATGCAGCTTCTCAGCCAAGACCTAAGGGGTGAAGTGGAGAAGGCCGCAGGTGGCAAAGGT
>NW_007728209.1:224115-225839 GCF_000696425.1 Galeopterus variegatus | reverse complement strand
CAGAGAGGGTGGGGCCTTGGGATGACTTCTCTGGGGCATAGAAGGATCTGGAAGGATGTGGGGACATGGTAAGGGAGGAAGCTGCAGAGGTGGCCTGGGCCTGGCATGCAGGGCTTTGGAGGAATTACATTTTAGAGTTTAGGCTTTACCTGTTGGCGATGTAGAGCCAGTGAAGGGTAGTGACATTTATATTTGCAGTCTTTGAAGAACACCGTGTGTGTGATATGCAGGGTGTGCTGGTAAATGTTCAGTAACAGTTACTCTGGGGGGAAAAGCCCTTTCTCCAATTTCTATGGTGTAAATACTCCTACCATGGCTGATCTCACGCTGTCAACGCAATGTTACTGAACGCAGAGCTGGGACAAGATGCTAATAGTCTGCTCTTCGGAGCAGCTACAAGCTGCCTCCAGCACACCATGGGTGGGAGGGGAGCAGGGAGGCCTTTCTCTCTTACTAAAGTGAGAGGGTGAGCTCCTGTCTCATTTCCTTCTGTCTCCTCTCCCAGCACCAAGCACAGGCCCTAAACAGAGTTAGCACTGAGGCCAGAAATATTCTGAAGGGACAAACAGGGCAAAGAAGCCCCAGGAGCAACCATTTCCTGAAGGGATTCCTAGAAGTGGCTCTCGGGAGGAAGTCAGAGGCAGGGAAGGTGCCCACGTGATCAGATTTCAGGGCTTAGAATGCTGGGACGGGAAGCTGATGAGCTGATGATAATAATTATGACAATTATGCAAAATACACAAATAATAATTACAGAAAATCATGATTATTATTTGTGGGTGTGAGATGTCTCTGGCTTTTTGGAACTGCACAGAAGCACTGGATGTCCCTTTTCTCGTGGGTGTGTGAGTGTCACAGCCAAGCTCAGGGCTGTTTGGCAGAAGCTGGGGTTTCTGTCGCTCTAGGCAGTTTCTGTCCGTCTCTTGTCTTGGGTCTTGGTGGGATCCAGTCTTCTTCACCCAGTGCCGGGCCTAGGTGAGCTGAACTGCAAGTTCAGGATAGGCAAACCTCTTCCCACTCCCCCCAGCTTCCAGTTCTTATATCAGACCCTCCTTACTGAGGACACAGCCATGGGTGGGGCTGAACTGGGATGGGGCAATGATTAACCTAGAAGAAAAATTCAGAGGCTCGGGGGCTGTGTGCCTGCCCGATGAGCTGATCTCCTGCTTCATGGCAAATTGGATACTTGGCCCAAATGGGGTCAATCAGATTCTCTTTTCTGGAAATTTCTAGCTGGGACTGGGAGTGGGTAGGGTTAGTCTATGTAAGTGATTGGGACTCTCACTGGGAAGCTGGGAGTGAGCTGGTTCTACCCAGCAACCAAGTGGACTGCAGAGGGGAACAAAGAAGGGACTGACTGATTTCTGGTGGCTTCCTACATTCTAGATCCAGTCCTTGTCTATCAAATTCCTTGCATCTTTGTAGTAAAAGCCCCAATAATGCCAGCTTGAGGTGGTTTCTCTTACTTGCTGCCAGGATTCTAAGCAGGGCTGTGATGCAAAGAGCCTTGAATGTTTTGGTTTAATGGAGCAGAGATCCACTCAAGCCAGCTCATTCAAGGCCCTAGTGGTATAATAAGGGCATTCTTGTGGAAATCCAACAAGAGAACTGTCACAGGGCTGGAGCTTGTGGGAAACAGAGGCAGACTGGGTTTAAGATGGCACCAGGACCTCAGCTGCTGGAGGGGATTTATTAACTTTATTAACATGAGTGGGGGGCTGGCC
>NW_007728209.1:220417-223067 GCF_000696425.1 Galeopterus variegatus | reverse complement strand
GAGGGTTGCAATCCGTTGCCGGTCACGAAAAAAGACAAAAAGGAAAAAAAAAAAAAAAAACATGACTGGGGTTCGACTCCTTGAGTCTGCTTTTTCTGTCCTACTATGAGTCAGTTCTTCCCTTTTTTCTTTTAGTTGAAAAACCTGAGAGAAGAAATCTGATTGGCTCAGTTGATGCCTATTGTCTCTTTGTAGAGCCTTTTGTGTCAGGCCATGTGATAGGCCATTAGGTAGCCAATGGTTGGGTTGTGCTTGTGTCAGGTGCTCATTTGTGGTCTAATCAGATGCCAGCTCTGAGCTGGAAGCCTTTGGCAGGGTAGTTTCAAGTAGGAGTTGACTGTGACAGCACCATGGCTGTCATGTCCTGTGTGAATGCATGTCTTGGTACTTAATTTGGTAGGTGATGGCAAGTCCCATAGGTTCCTGAGGATGTGATATGATCAAAGCTGGGACTTGGGAAGATTAGTCTGGTTGTAGAGAAGAGGTTGATGGGAGGGGGAGGGGTGGGCAGGGAGGCCAGGTAAGTGGCTGCTGCCTTGATCCAGTGAGAGGCATGGGCTGAGCTGGCCTGAGCTGGCGGGTGGGGCCAGGTCAGGACCAGGGAGCGAGTGAGGCTCCTAGGGTGCCTTATTTGAATGGTGGTGCTCACTCTTGGGGCCAGCACTTGCAGGAGCCTGAGCGTGCCTCCTTAATTTTGCTTCACTCACCCGGTCCCACTCCTGGCCCTGGGTAGAGGATGGAGAAGACACCTGGATTTATAGGCTCGGTAACTGGTGGGTTGCAGGTGGTGAGGAAGAGGGACCCTCCTTTCACTGGTGAATGCCGGGGTTTTTGGTGGTGTTGCCTGAAGGATCCAGAGGCCAGGCCCAGAGATGGGAAAGCAGAGAGGGTGGGGCAGGCTTATGGAGGAGGCTGGTAAGTTTGATACAGCACCATGCATATCAGCTTCACATAAGAGCAGCCATGTTCGAGCGTAATGCTGAGAAAAGAATTCTGCTTGAACAATGGACAATCACTGCATTTTGTAGGAGTAATAAAGCAAGGTCGTAACTCAGTCACTTGCAAAACTAACAGTCTTGTTTAAAGTTGCAAGTGTTCTGGGAAGGAGTCTGATTCCAGGCTTCACAGGACAAAGCCCAAGGACAGAGATTAAAACATGCTGATCTGCATGTAGTCACTGACCCTTTTCCTGTGGCATTTTTCAATACACTTCTCCCCTTGTCTTTTTATCTTATATACCCACCCCCTCCCAGAGAAACCTTAAGACTCTGAGATAGTCGTAGTTTAGCTATCTGTTCAGATGTCTGATAATAAACTTCCCACCCCGCCCCAACATTCGGCACTGATGAGTCTTGTTTCTGAGCAGAGAGAAGCTGAACTTTGGGCTCTGGTAACACATTCACTTTGGAGTATGCTGAGTTTGAGGTGTCTGTGGGACATTGAGGGTGAGGTTTCTAGTAGACAGATGGGAATGTGGGTCTGAAGCTCAGAGAGAGGTCAGAGCTGGAGAGGTGGCTTTGGAAGTGTCAGCACAGAGTTGATCATGAGGTACTGTATGTGGAGTACTGGGCATGGTGCCTGGCACAGAGCAGGTGTTCAGAAAGTGTTTGGTAAACAGTACTTGAAGTCATGGGAGTGGACCTGATCCTCCAGGGAGTGTTGTAGGAAGGAATGGGTCTCTAATCGTGACATTTCAGGCAGCTAACAATAGCCTCTGGGTTAGGGGACATTTGTGGGTAGGAGGAGATTCCTTTGGAGCACTTTATATGACCCCATGCTCATATCCCCATATCTAGTTTTGTCCTCAAGGATTCCTGGAGCATGAAAGCCTGGTTGAAGGGTCATGGGACCTCCTGCCTCTTCTCTGACTGCGAAGGTACCCGATCCGCTAAAAAGTGGCTCCTTGCTAATTACCCAGAGGTTATGCCTGGTCATGGGTGGAACCGGTGGCACCACCTCCCATGCCTGCATGGGCTCTCAGGTTTTTCAAGGTGATTTCACATTCACAAATTCACCTGAGCTGTCATTCCCTTGTGAAGGAGTAAGTGTAGGGATCGTCATCCTCGTCTTACAGAGGAAGCAACCGAGGCTCCGAGAGTTCCAGTCACTAGCTTAGAGCCACACAGCTGGTCAAGGAAGCTGGACTGGCATCCAGGTCTACTTAAAAAAAAACACGTCACCTGCATCTAGATGTCATGTGTATTCTAGGCTTTTCTTAGATGTATGATAATAAGATAACTTCAGAGTTATATAAATAGCTAATGTTTATTAGGGACTTATATGCTGGATACTGTATTTTACATTTAAAACTCATTTAAAGCTAACAACAATTCTATGAGGTAGGTACTATCATCCGTCTATTGGAAAGAATAAAAAAGATAGATATTGTCCAGTTCTGGCCGTGGCAGGGGAAGAGGGCTCTCGCATACATCGCTGGGGAGTGAGAATCACCATAAATGTGAAGGCACAAAATCAGCAGTAGCAATTAAAGTTAAAGTATGAACACCCTCCGATTCACAAACCTGTCTTTTGGGAATCCGTCCTGGGGGAATAAAAGCATCAGAACATAAGGATAAATGTGCAAAGACATTTATTACAGCACCGTTGGTAGTCACGAAAACGAAACAGCTGAACGTCCATCGGCTGTGAA
>NW_007728209.1:206514-219999 GCF_000696425.1 Galeopterus variegatus | reverse complement strand
GAGTGAGAATCACCATAAATGTGAAGGCACAAAATCAGCAGTAGCAATTAAAGTTAAAGTACGAACACCCTCCGATTCACAAACCTGTCTTTTGGGAATCCGTCCTGGGGGAATAAAAGCATCAGAACATAAGGATAAATGTGCAAAGACGTTTATTACAGCACCGTTGGTAGTCACGAAAACGAAACAGCTGAACGTCCATCGGCTGTGAAGTGGTTAACTGTGCTGTGGATGGTTTCACAGCTGATGATAGGAGGGGGAGGAACATCCAGACGCACTGACCTGGAGGGTTGTCCATGATGCATTAAGTGAACAAAGCAAGCTTGGGGTAATGTGAACCCTATTTTTTATTTGACAAATAAATAGAAAGAAATAAAAAGAAAAAAAAAGTCCACACCTATTTTTTGAGCCTCGAAAATTACATGAAAAGATGCGCACCATCTGTTGTGACCTCAGGGAGATGAGATTGAAGACAGGGAGGGGGAGAAACTTAATTTTTTATACATTTCTGTATTATTCAAGTAATCTAGCCTGGGAGAGTCAAGGGTGGCTTCATAGAGGCGGTGACATTGGAGTTGAGTGTTGAAGGATGAATGGGAGTTTGATATCACTTTAGGCAGAGGTGCAGAGGTGTGAAAGCACACGAGTGTGGGGAAAGGGTGACAGTCTTGTGTGGCTGCTCACTTACTGGCAGTGTGACTCCCTGAGCCTCCATGAAGATTAAAACGAGATCATGTGTCTGCAGCACCTGGTCCACAGTGGGTCCCAGCAAGGCCACTGGACCTTAGTTCTTGCTCCTGTGAATTGGACAGTCAAATTCTTGTCATATATTGGAATGTGGACTAAGGATCATGTGTGGCAAATGCGCACTGGGTATGGAGCAGGCAGAGGGTGGCAGAGTACGTTGGCAAGGGGCCTCCTCCTTTGTCGCCTTCCTTCTTCCTTTCCTTTAACTCCTTTGTTTTCTCTCCCAATCCCCTCTTCCTTACCTTCCCTCCCAAGTCCCTTTGTCCCCTCTGGCTTGCTGCCTCACTCTGTTTCTTTTTTTTTTTTCGGTGGCTGGCTGGTATGGGGATCTGAGCCCTTGACCTTGGTGTTATAACACGGTGCTCTAACCAACCGAGCTAACGGTCAGCTCCCTGCTTGCTCTCTTAAGTCCTGCAGGGAGAGGGGTACAGTGGGGGGGGGTGTCTCACTGCAGGACAGTCAGCTGGACATGCCATGACCCTCCCCAGTCCCTGTTGTTTCTCCTTGATCTGGGCAGCTCAGGCAAGACCACAGGCTGTGATGCCAGATCAACCTGGGTTCAAATCCCAGCTCTTCCGTTTATTAGCTGTGTGACCTCAGGCAAGTGTCTTAATGTCTCTGAGCCGCAGCTTCTTTGTCTGTAAGATGTGCATAATAACTCTTCTCTCATGGGGTTGTTGTGAAGGTTAAATGAGAAAATGTTGACATCTAGCATTGACTTCATGGATCTAGACACAAAAATATTTTTTTATTTCTCAATCTTCTTTCAGCCCAGTTTTTTTTCTTTTTTTAAAAATTGAAACATAATTGATTGTATATATCTGTGTGGTACCACGTTGAATATCAATACCTGTGTGCAATATGTGATGCTCAAACCAGGATAATTAATATATTCAACATTACACAATGTAATCACTTTTTGTGGCCCTTTACCAATGTCTCATTAACTGCCCTTCCCCTTCCCCCTTTACCACCTCTGGTAACCTCCTCCTCCTTTCTCACTCCTGGTAACCGCAGTTCTGTTCTCCCCTTTTGAAAGTTCAATGTATTATTGTGATCGTTGTATTTTTTAAAACTTTTGTTTATATCTTTCTTCTTTAAAAAAAAATGTTTATTTTTTAGCTCATACTTATGAGTGAGGACATGTGGTATTTCTCTTTTTATGCCTGGCTTATTTTACTTAACATAATTTTCTCTAAGTTCATCCATGTTGCTGTGAATGGCAGAATTTCATTCTTTTTTATGGCAGAGTAGCATTCCATCGAGTATATATACACATTTTCTTATCCAGTTGTCTGTTGATGGACATTTAGGTTGGTTCCAGCTCTTGGCAGCCTAATTTAGGAGGTGACTCTGACAAACTCTCCGAACCTCTGCTGTATCTTTGGCTTTAGGGCTTCCTTCCGTCTTGCCTAATACTGGAACTTGAATTGGGGACTATCTGCAGTGTTCAGTTCTCTGCATATTACAGAGTTCTTCTGCCCTCTCTTCCACTCAAACCCCCAAACGCAAGAGAACCAAAACAGCTCCAGGTTGCAGAGCCAACACTGAAGAGGACAGCTCTGGGATGGGTGGAGCTGTGGCCATCTCCCTGCGGTGGATACAGGGGGCAGCTGCAGGTAGCAGGGGGCTGACAGCAGAGGATTTGGGGGCTCCCTCTGGTGAGGCAGGTGTTTCTCCAGCGCCCACAGGAGTTCCTCCTTGTCTCTGTGTGTATGTGTGTGTGTGAGGGACCCTGGACAAGGCCCATTAGTAGTGATGGAAAGAGTTATGAGTTATTAATGGGGTTTGTGGTCATAGACTCCACTAACGATTTCAATCATGCACATTGTAATAACGTGTGTAATGAAAGCTCTAGCAATGAGTTAACAGATCAGCTGTGGCTTTGATGACCACGGTGAACATGAGCTAAAGCACAACTTTATGTTAACTGACCCAGCGCAGCCTGGCAGGGAGGAGGGTGCATGAGGGCAGGAGAGGGCCTGGGGTTAAGGGGCAGTCCTGGATTGGACCGACCTGGGTGTGTTTTCGCTCAGTAGCTTCAGAGCTGTGTGACTTGGCACTGTCCCATTACCTCTCTGAGCTTTGGTCTTCCCATCTATGAATTGGAGATGATAATAGATCTTATCCTACAGGGCCGTGAGCATTAAATGAGGTAATGCATCTGCAGTAGGCAACGTCTCTCTGCACCTCCCTCGCTTCCTCTCTTCAGCTGTGCTGGCTGCTTTGCTGCTCTGAGGAATGCACCTGCTGCAGACCCTTTGCACTGGCTGCTCCCTCCTCTTGGCACACTCTCCTCCCAGTTATTTGTGTGGTTTGCCCCTCCTTTTGGCAGGTATCTGTTCAAATGTCACTGCATCAAGGAGGCCTTTTCTTTTCTTTTTTTTATTGAAACATAGTTGATTGTACATATCTGTGGGGTACAGAGTTGAATATCAATACCTGTGTGCAATATGCGATGTTCAAATCAGGATAATTAGCATATTCCACATTCTACAATGTAATAGTTTTTTGGGGTTCTTTACTAATTTTTCCCATCCCCCCTTCCTCTTCCCCTTCCCCCTTTCCCATCTCTTGTGGCCTCAGTTCTGTTCTTTCCTTTTGAAAGTTCAATGTATTATTGTGATTGTTTAGATTCAACAAATTATTGTAATTGTTGTGTCTATCTTTCTTTCTTTTTTTATTTGTTTATTTTTTTACCTCCCACTTATGAGTGAGGACATGAAGTATTTCTCTTTCTGTTCCTGGCTTATTTCACTTAACATAATTTTCTCTAAGTTCATCCATGTTGCTGCAAATGGCAGAATTTCATTCTTTTTTATGGCAAGTAGTATTCCATTGTGTAAATATACCACATTTTCCTTATCCAGTTGTCTGTCGATGGACATTTAGGTTGGTTCCAGCTCCTGGCTATGTGAACGCAGCTGTGATAAACATGGGAGTGCAGGTGTCCCTTTGACATGATGATTTCCATTCCTTTGGGTATTTACCCAGCAGTGGCATTGCTGGATCATATGGCAGTTCTATCTGTAGTTGTTTGAGGAACCTCCATACAGTTTTCTGTAATGGCTGCACCAATTTATGGTCCCACAAACAGTGTACGGGGTCCCCCTTTTTCTTCATCCTCGCCAGCATTTGTTATTTCTGTCTTTTTGATAATAGCCAGTCTAACTTGGGTGCGATGATATCTTAATGTGGTTTTGATTTGCACTTCCCTGATGCTGAGTGATGTTGAGCATTTTTTCATGTGTCTGTTGGCCATTTGTATATCTTCCTTTGAGAAATGCCTATTCAGCTCCTTTGCCCGTTTTAAATCAGGTTGTTTTTTTACTGTTAAGTTGTTTGAGGTCCTTGTATATTATGGATATTAATCTTTTGTCGGATGCGTGGTTTGCGAATATTTTCTCCCACTCTGTAGGTTGTTTTTTTGCTCTATTAATTGTTTCTTTTGCTGTGCAGAAGCTTTTTAGTTTGATATAATCCCATTCGTTTACTTTTCTTTTTGTTGCTTGTACTTTTGGGGTCATATTCATAAAGTCTCTGCTCAGTCCTACCCCCTGAAGTGTTTCCCCTGTGTTTCTTTTAGGAGTTTTATAGTTTCAGGTCTTATATTTAAGTCTCTAAAAGAGACCTTTTTTGATCTCCTTGTCTAAAACAGCACCCCATCCTCTGTCTTTCTTGTCTGCTTTATTTTTACTCACAGCTCTTACATATTATATATGTGTAACTCTCTGGTCTGTCTCTGCCTCTAGACTGTAAGTGTCACAAGAACAGGGTCTGTGTTTTGCTCACTGTGGAATCTCCAGTGCCTGGAACAGCACCCAGCCCACAGGAGGCACCCAGGAAATATTCATTGAATAAGAGAAGGAGAGCTCTGTGGCAGGCACAGGGTAAGTGCTCAGTAAGTAGGACTGGGCTAAAGCTGTGTGCACAGACGGACAGGCTCCAACACAAGGAGAGCCTTGATGATGAAGCTTCTCTGCAAAGGCTGCCTCTTCGTAGAACAACTCAGAGTGTAGGCTTTCTGCCCTTTGCCCCTTGCTTGCTCCCCTCCCCAGTCATTGAGTGGGAGAACTGCAAAGCTGATAGTGATCTTGGGCCAGGCTTCTGACCACACTGTGGAGACTTGGGGTGGCGGGGTGGCAGTGTGTCCGTGCAGACAAAGAATGAGGTTTCCGTGCCTAAGCAGTGATGAGAAGGGGTCTTAGGGTTCCTCCTGCGAGACCCCCGGATTGTCTGAAGTGCCTCCCAAAATGGTGTGTATCCATGAGTGTGTTGTGAAATGTGTGCTCATATGTGACTGTGGGTGAGTGTGATGAGTCATTGTGAGTATGCTGGGGTGTGTGTGTGTGTCCAGCCATTTAGCATTGCTTGCTTGTATGTGTTGGGTGAACAATTGTGTGTGTGACTGTACAGGAGTGCTGGGTGTAAGCTTGTGTGGAAGATATGACAGGGTGTGAGAGTGTGTGGGTGTGGGTATGTTTGAATTTGTTGTGTGCCTTTGCTTGGAGGGGAGCTGTGGGTGTATGTTCATGAAGTTCATGGATGGGTGCTATGTATGCTTGTGTGTGAGTGGCTTTGAACTTTGTGCATACATTCTAGTTGTGAGAGGGTGTGGATGATGGAGGGTGTCCATGTGGATTATGGGGGGTGGTTTGTGTGTGAACATTTCTGAGACTGAAGCTTTGTGATTGATTAATCTAGGATTCTGGGGCCGGGGCAGTTTATCCATAAAGTCTTGGGTTACCAAAGATACCAGCTGTATCATTTTGCTTGTGCGTGTGTGACAAGATATCCTGACATGGAGCCAAGAAGAGAGAGAGACAGGCCTCTTGAGAAGATTTTTGCTGATTGCCACTGTTTCATTAGAAACACAATTATTTCATAAGGCCGGCTGACAGTGTTGGAAATAGCCGAGTGCAGAGCTGGAGCGATGGGGACCACATCCCATTTGATACTAATTGGTTTGATGATGATAATTGTTGCATCGCAGACGGTGTGACTATCTCCTAATTTAATATAATCAATAAGGTAACAACAGCTCAATGCAAATGAGATGTGGGGAACCATGGGGCCATTTGTAAGTTATGTTCGTAATGCATTTTCCTAATTAGCTGTAGCAGGGCTCCCTCACCCAGGAGTGTGGGGGAAGTGATCATCCGAGATGCCATGCTTTCTCCAAATCTTTACTTTAGAGAGGCTCAAGAAGGCTCATTCTAGCAATCCCAGGAATCCCAAAGACTGAGGACCAGCTGAAATGGTCAGGCAGTTGACAGTTCAGTAGGACGTTTCCTTCAGATTCCTGACACTTCCAACTTGAACCCCCGCAGTTTCACTGCCTCTTCCCTCTCTGATTGGGAGGTACTCCAGGGCAGGTGTTGTACTTCTCCCATCAGACTGGTCACTCCATCATTCAGGGATCTGTGTCTCTCACTGAGTCAGGGCTCCACATGCCCCTGCTAGTGTTTTATTCATTAGGTCAGAGCCTTGCCAGGGTCATGGGGAGGGAGGGCCTCTTCCATCAAATTAGGCCCCCCTCCAGAGCAGAGCTATGTCTGCTCTTGTATGGTACTTGCTCAGACCTTGTGTATGTGCATGTATGTACATTGCAGTGTGCCCAGATAGTGAGTCAGGAATTCAACATGCCAGCAGGGATGTGGCTTAGTATAGTGGTTGAAAGGAGACTCTGGATCCAGATTGCCTGGATTCAATTCTCAGCTTCACCACCTACTGGCCATGTGACCTTCAACAAGTTACTTGACCTCTCTGTGTCTCAGCTAACATATTAACTCATTTTAATATTTATTAAAATAAAAAGATTCTTCAGCCCATTAGCTACATTTCAGGTGCTCAGTAGTCACATCTGGCTAGTGGCTAGAGTCTTGGACAGAGCAGATGTAGAACATTTCCATCATCACAGAAAGTTCTATTGGATAGTGCTGCTGTAGACATTTGAGGTGGCATTAGTTGAGCTCCAGGGAGGCCCCACACATCTCCAGATTTGAGTATGGGTGTACCTATGCTTTTCCCAAATTCTAATTCAGTGTGTTGTACAAACTCCTCTCCTGCTGACAGAAAGAGTCCAGCTATCCAGCTATTTGGAGCTCTGTGCGCCTTCTTCTCATGTCCCCTGCACCTGATGCCCAGGCCTGAATCCCCCCGTAGCTGTTGTACCAGATGGCCTGGGAGTTATTAACGAAAGGCTCTGTGTGTGTGCCTGTGCATGGGCTTGGGCCATGCTGTGATCATCATTTTGGGGCCTTCCTTGGGGAAGTGACAAATGGCATCCTGGCCCAGGAGTCCTCTAGTGGGGACTACCTCATAAATCAGTGTGAAAGCCTCCCAGTCCTTGCTGAGTCGTCCTATGGCCCCACAGCTGAGTGACCCAAAGGCTCTATGGCTGCCATGGCTTCATATCCCACCACCTGGGATTTCTCTGGGTTTCTGGGACTTGTGGACATTGTGCTGGCTTGGCTGTCAGCTGCCCCAGGCTCCAGTCCTGGCTCTCCCAGTAACCAGTGTTCTCATCTTGGAGGAGTCACCTTTTCCCATCTGTAAAGTGAGGGAAAGAGAAGGTGCAGTGCACAACCTCTGTAATGTGGAATAGTGACAGTAATATCTGCCCCTTAAAATGTAATATTTGGGGTCCACAATCAATGCTTTCTTCTAGCCTAGAGAAAAGACCAGAGGACAGAGTCCAGGGCAGTGTGCAATCACCTTGTTAAAAATCCAGATTTCTGGGCTGCACACTAGACCTGCTGATTCAGGATCTCTGTGGATGATGAATTTGCATTTTCATTGTGTTTCTCTAGTAACTCTTATGCCTGTAATGTCTGAGAACCTTTGGCCTAGGGCACATGCTGTGTCTCCAGTGCTCCTGCTTCTGGGGAGGGAGTGGCAGGAGAACAGGGGAGGGCAGAGGGTTGAAGGAAGAGGCTGGGTAGGGGTGGTGAGGACGTCTGTGTCTTCAAGGGGCCCTAGTCCAAAGCCAAGTTCCCACCAGTGTGGCAAATGGGCAGTCATGTCTGGCTCAGACAAAAGCACAGCTTGAGAGGTCAGATCTGAGGGGACAGGTGAGATCAGAGTCCTTTCTTTGAGGTGGGGCTGCTTCTTTGGTCTGGAAAAAAGGTCTGGCCCTAATGGAATGGGATGTAGTAACCAGACAAGAGGGAGGCTGGTTAGTGTAGTGGTCAAAGTGTACAGGTTTGAGAGCCACACAGAACTGGGTTCAAATCCTGGCTTGTGGCACGTTAGCCATGTGACCTTGGGTGAGCCATTTAACCTCATCTGTAGAATGGTGACAGTAACATCTGCCTCACAGGATGAAATAAAACAGCACGTGTGAAAGCCCCTGGCAGATTGATACACTCGTGTGCCGTTCTCCTTCCCCAGCCAGCTTCCAGCATCCCCTTGACGAAGCTCAGAGTAGAATGGAGGTGTGGGTTTGGATAGCAACAGTAACTGCCCCTCGCACCATGTGCTAAATTTACCAAGCCCTTTCACGTCCTTTATCTCATGATGGGCTGGGGCAACCCTGATGGGCAAACTGAGGTTTAGAGAAGTTCAGTGACTTGCTCAAAGTCACTTGCTGGAACATAGGAAAGGGGAGAGGAACACATCTGTCCTCATTGAGACCCATGGTTCCACAATTGGCCACCTGACTGCTGCTGGTGACAAGGCTTTCCCAAACCCCTTAAAGACAGAAGTTGGGGGGTGAATTGTGTGTGTGTGGGGGGGGTGGGGTGGGGGGGTGGAGTTATAAAGAGACTCCCAGGGAATTTCTGCTTGGACTGGGCTCTTGTCTAGCCAGCTAAAGTGTGAGAATGGGTATCTGTGGACTGCACAGCCTTGCTCTGCCAACCTGTTTATGGTGCACTGTGGGTGGGGTGGGGTTAGGGAGTGGTAGATCTGTTTCTCCTGCCTCTGATCTTGCAGCCTGGCCTCTTGGGTGCCTGGCCAAGGCCCAGTGTCCCTCCCTGTGGCTGATTCATCACCTACAGCTGTGTTTTTGGGAACTGAGTGGAGAATCAGGCTGCCAGGCTAGGAAAGGAGAGGGTAAATGGACCACATCTGTAGGCGGCGGTTAACGTTTAAGTAGTTATATTGTCTAAGCAGGCAGCTGGCAGAGGTGTTAATCCGGGCCAGGCCAGGCATGAATTGGGACAGGCTGGAAGGAGCTGGGCAGGCATCTGGTTCTGCAGTTGGCTGAGGTTAGACAGGACGTGGAGTGGGCTCACAGCTGGTGTGGAGGTGGAGGCAATCAGCGGGCTGGCCTCAGGCAGGGGCCTCCAGCACCACGGACAGCTCCGAGGGGAGCTGATCTGTTGTCTGGACCCTTGACTGTTTTAGGTTTTTATCCCCAGAGTTACTTAACTCCCCCATAGCTCTCTGGTTATTGAGCTTTTGCAGCCCCCTTCTTAGTTTGGTCTTTAAGAAGCCCCTCCAACAGCTCTTGAGCTCTGTTTCCAGGGGAATGCCCAGACTGTGGCCTATTTGGGGGGTTCCCTGAAGGGATTCACATCCTTGAAGGGTACAGTTTGTTGGTGAGTGATTCTAGCCATCCTCTGGGCACCCATAGTTTTAGTCCAGGGACGGGGCCAGCCAGAAACCCAGTCTTTATTGTGAGCAGGCCAGCAAGTTTGACTCGGGTTGGAGGGAGGGATTCACAACCTCCCCTCAGCTCAGTCATGATCCCCACTCCCTCAGGTCCCCAATGCCCCATGCAAACAAATCTCCCCCAGCTCCTATTTTTCCTCTCCTTTTGCTTATGACTGCTTGAGTCAGGGCTGAAGATCAGAAGTCACCAGTCAAGGAGCCTTTCCCACTAATGAGCTCTCCGAGGGCTTCAGATAGCACACCCCCCCCCTTGCCGCGCCCAGCCCTGTTCACTTATTTATAACAAATGGTGCCATCCCCCAAATCGCCAGAGAAAAAAGGGCCAATTAGCTCGCAATGCTGCCAATCAAAATTTGATGAGAGGGAGGGCAGAAGAAGATGACTCAGGCAGAGAACCTGCATGGGGGCAAAGTGAGAAGTATTATAGGCTATATAATTTATCTCAGGACAGTATCATCTAGTACAATCCCCTCACGTTGCAGATGAGGTGTCTGAGGCCCAGAGGAGTGAAGTGACCATTTAAATCTACACAGCTAGTGATGACAAAGCCAGGAACTGGAATCTCAGTCTTTTGATTCTCAGTCCAGCATGAGTTCTACTGTAGGACTTCTTTAGAATGCATTTATTTTGAAAACTGAAGTGAGGTTTCTGTTTCAATTGACAGCTTGGCATTTTTTTCTGTCTGTCAACACTTTGATAAATTTAGAAGGAATAGACTTATTCTGACACATCTGGGGACTAGCAAAAAGATCAAGATTGCCACTGTGGTGATGTCTTCACTCTGCCACCTTGAAACAAAATGGCAGTTGACATGAACATTTTTTAAGGGGACATGGTGTTTTAAACTTGTAACAGATCCCAACGTGATTTGACTCGTGGGTAGAAGTTATCATGCATAGGCCTGCATTGAGTTGGCCTGTAGATCAGAGTTATTATTCTTTGCATAGGTGCATCGCTTGTTTCACTATTGACAAGACAACCAGGGGAGGTGGAGAAGTCAGCCTATATTTTGAGAGACTGTTATTATTATTTATGATGGTGGGTATAGAGGCATTTGGTGTAGAAGTCCTTGTTGGACATGGCCAAGAGAAGTAGAGTGTGAAACAATCTGTATAAAGCCTGTCATCCTGGGGCCTCAGAATCTCCTTTTTCATCCATCTGGTCATTTCCTTCTCACCAACAAACCCAGGTGAAGTAGAGTGTGAAACAATCTGTATAAAGCCTGTCATCCTGGGGCCTCAGAATCTCCTTTTCATCCATCTGGTCATTTCCTTCTCACCAACAAACCCAGGTGGACTGGAGATACCCAAGTGTCTCAGGCCTGAAGAATCCACTGGAGATTTTTGAAGATGATATGCATCCAATTTTTTCTTTTCTACATAGTCAATCCCAAGGGCCAAAGGGTAGATTTCTCCTAGGAACATTGGGGGCTGCCTCTGAGGGTCACTTTGAGGCCAATGCACATGATCCTTGCCAGAATTGAGGAGGGAGAAACAGGGGCCTGAGTTCCAATAGCCTGCGTGCTGGAGTCTGGACCACTTGAGTGGGGGGGACTTTGGAGGTGGTTTCTTCTTATACCGTTTCCTTACATCTAAGAGCAGAGTTGACTTTCCTTAGCAAGATTCGGTCCATTGAAATCTCCGTCCTGAGCTCCAGGCTTGTGTGCTGAGCACCCCCCTGAAGATGTCCACACTCATGTCTAGAAACCAGTTCATCTTCCCTCAACTTTGCCTTTGCCCCTGTGTTCCAAAACAATCAGTCTTGTCCAGGCCTGGTCAGTTCCTTGATGGATTCCTCTATAGCATGGGTGACCCACTGGCACCTTGTAAGATGACATCAAACCTGCCTTTCCCCAATTTCCACTTTCAACCCCCCTGCTACCCTCTGCATTCCTTTGCCTTATACCTAAATTCTCTGTATTTCTTTCAGCTTCTTCGACTTATTATCTAATGCTTATTATGTGTCAGGTACTAGTCTAGGTACTTTAGACGTATTAGTTCATTTAATCTTCATAGCAACTCTATGAAGTAGAAACTAGTCTTATCCCTATTTTATAGATGAGAAAACTGAGGCACAGAGAGGTTAAATATTTTGCGTAGGGTAATATGCTATATAAGCGGAGTCTTCAGACTCTGTTGTCTGAGCCACTATACTATATTGCCTCCCAAATGCCAAACGAATGGGCATTTGATTTAGTTTTTCCTCGGAGTTCTGCCTCTTACGTGGATGATCTTGGTTTGCCCACCCATCCGTCCATTTACCCGTTCATCTATCCATCTTTCCACCCACCTTTTCATTCAAAAAATGTTTATCGAATACATCTACTATGTGCCCAGCATTCTGTCAGATGACCGTGGGACCAAAACCAGGCATAGTCCTTGCTCTCCTAGAGCTGACAGACTTATGGGGCAGACAGATATAAGTAGACATAGATGCTCTGAAGGAAAGGGTTGCAGCTCCCATGCATCACAACCAGGGCAGCTCACCCAGGTACCTGCATCCCATTTACAACCCTGACCCACACCCCTGGACCCTTATCAGATACAATTTTCTAAGCCTGATGATTTTCAGGGGACTCCACCAGTCCAAGATACCAACGAAACATCCAAGGTATCTTCCCTACCTGCTGCAGTTCCTTGGGGTGGACAGTGTCTTCAGGTATGGTCGATCCTACTTATTCTCCCAGCACAATGAGGGCAGTTTTATTGCTGGCTCCACAAACCTCTCTGGTTATCTAATTATAGACCCCAGTATTCTCCTTCACCTTGAGCTGTGGTTGAAGCTTTTTGGGGGAGGAGGTTGTGAGGGGAGGGCATAGGTCTCTTTGAGAGATTGGCAAATACTAAGAACATTCTTGGAGAAAAAAATGTCTCCCTGGATTTCCAAGATACTCAGTACTCAAAAGTAGCCCCAAGTTTGCATTCCAGACTTGGAGGTCACTTTTTAAAGGCTAAGTGGATTGTAATAGCAGAATAGTCAGGTGATGCCCCAGGAAATTAACTTCCTACTGAAATATAGCCACTCTGTCTTCTTCATTAGTAATGAGAATTCACTAATATCTCATTACTTTCCATCATCTTGAGTTGCGATTAAAACCTTTATTGGGCATGGATCTCTCTGAGAGATTGACAAAAGCTAAAGCTCTTCTTTGAGAAAAATGCACATACTTAGAACAACTTGTGCATGATTTGGAGGGGTTTACAGACCTTCTGTAGCTCGTCCATGGATCCCAAGTAAACAATCTCTAAGCTGAAAAGACTCCCTTTCAGTTTTTATGGCTTCTACCTCTTGACACGACCTCTGTACACATGCACATTATTAATGGTCCAGCAACTGGTCAGCGTCTGAGGGACTCCATGGGTTTCCCAGGAGGGTCCGTAAGATACCATTCAGGATGCCAGGCACCAGCACAAGGGTGGGTGTTCATTCCCAGAGATGGAGATGCTGCCTGGTGCTCCTCTAGATTCCACCAGCTGGAGGTGCGAAGAACACAGGTTGTCAATCTCATGGCTTCCAACATAACTGCTCATCTCCTGCCTGCACCTACCACTCTCTGTTAACTGGGCCGACTGAGAGAGACATCAAAGACTCATCTCAGTAATTTTTG
This sequence comes from Galeopterus variegatus, assembly GCF_000696425.1. NCBI lineage: Eukaryota > Metazoa > Chordata > Mammalia > Dermoptera > Cynocephalidae > Galeopterus > Galeopterus variegatus. The sequence goes on along the minus strand of NW_007728209.1, from coordinate 207,029 downwards.
GCAGGGAATCTGAGTATGTGGTACAGGGAAAACCAGCACAAGACACAGGTACTACCCTTACAATTCAGTACCCATGACAGACATTGCTAATCAATCACAGCTTTCTTTCCATTGGGCCCAGATATNTCAGTACCCATGACAGACATTGCTAATCAATCACAGCTTTCTTTCCATTGGGCCCAGATATGGTGTTATAATTCTGCTCAAATAGCAATTTAGGTAGACATCACCAATCCATCAGAGTTGGCATGTGGGATGAAATATATTTACCATCCTGGATGCAGAGGAATATGGGCTGGGCACTTTGGCTCTAGGCCCACGTCTTGCCACCCTATGGCCTCAGATCGCACATCCTGGCTGGCCTGGAACCCCAGGCCTCTGTTGGTCTTGGGGAGTCTTGAGACACCATCCATCAAGCAGTCCCCTGAGGGGGATCCTAGGTCCCCTTCTTTATCCCCCTGTATTAATTTGCCCATTCCTCAGCTAAAATGTCATCAGCATCCTTTGTTTTCCTC
>NW_007728209.1:201458-205790 GCF_000696425.1 Galeopterus variegatus | reverse complement strand
ACCATGCCATGTACAGCCATTTATAGTCTGGTCCCCACCTCTTTTCCGGTGTCACTTCTCACCATTCCCCTGTGCTCTAACGAGGTCTTCCAATGTATTATTTCCTGGTATTCTGGCTTTCACCCCCTTGCCTCGGTTCACGCTGTTCTCTCTGTCTGGAATGCCTCCTGCACCCTCACCCTCAGACTTTTTCTCTGCCTGATGAACTCCTACTCTTCTTTCAAGACCTTTCTCAAATGCTGTCTGCTCTGTGAAACCCTATCTGTTCCATGCTGGGTATGGGATTCCCATGGCTCCCTCTCTGCTAAGCTCCTTGTGCATTTTACTCTGTCCAGCAATTGCCTGTTTACTTGTGGGACAGTGTCTCATGCACCCCTGTGTCCTGGCACCCAACCCAAGACAAGGCACAGAGCAGGGGACTTGTTGACATGCACTTGCGCTGGGTGAAGACCCCCCCAGTCTTCTCTCCCTGCCTTCAAGGCAGCGCTTGCTCTATCATTTTATCTTGCCAGGCAAAAGCAGCCTTTGCTTTTTAAACGATGGCTTTCCTCTCCCTGCAGAAAGGGTTCCTCATTGAAATTCACCAGGAATGGGCAGTTTCTGACATGAGTCTCTTGGTTGGCCAGTGATATAGCTGCCAACACCCAGTGCTCCTAGAAGCAGAAATGCTTTTGTTCATGAGCTGCAAGCACATCTCTTACCACACCCCTGGACCCCAGGAGAAAGATAACCTTCCCCTTTCTCCATGGCCTCTCCCAGGCCCCTCTGGCTTCCCATTTCTTGGCTGGGGAAATGAGGGAGCTGGGAGCTCCCCAGTGATGGTGGAAATTGGGGTGTGTGAGAGGCCTGCTGAAAGTTGGAGATAGTGGAAATTGGGATGTGCGAGAAGCCTGCTCAAAGCGGGAGTGGGCTGGAGGCTTCATTTAGATAGAGCTTGGTTGGAGCAGGTGACCCTCGTCTGCATTATCTGATAAACATAGACAGTGGGATCTTGGGTGAGCTCAAGTGGTCTACAGGCTTATGGCAAGATGGTGCCCTTGGAGATAATAAAAATAACATTAAGAACAATATATCCCCATATAGCCCTGACTCTGTGCTAAGTGCTGCTGAAAATGCTTTTCATATATTAACCCCTTTAGGTCTTTAATACAACCCTTTGTGGTAGGTTTTAATATTATTCCCACTTAACAGATGAGAAAATAGAGGCCACAGAGAGATTACCTTGTGCGAATTTTTCTCTGTGTAAGGGGGGAAACTGAGGCCAACACTATTGGAGGGAGGTCATGAATGAGACTCTATTGTGACCATAGGAAGAAGAGGAGTGTTGGAAATTCAAGGACATTCTGGCTGTAGCGTTGCGAAAATTATTTTACTTCTGTAGGGCTGTGCTTTCTAATCTAAGCAGTAGGATAATTATGTCTTGGAAGGTTCAACATAAGGATGGAATGAGCTTATAGAAGTAAAATGCCTAGCGTATTATAGATAATCAATAAATAGTAGCCGCCGTTATTAATAAACTAATGGTTCCCTCCTTTGTGTTCTGTTTCATATACTTCTCTTAAGAGCCTTATCAGATTGTTTAAATTATCTTATATGTCTATCTTGCTGCTATCCTCTGAGCCCCTCAAAGACAACAACCAGCTCATATCTACCTCTGGGCTCTCTAGCTGGCAGATGGGAGGTTTCATATGAGGAAACTGAGGTTTTGGAAGGAAGCTATTGGCCTCAGTGGACAAACTAGTGAGTGTCAGAGCCCAGATCCCTCTCTAAGATGCTGTGCAGACTATTTTCTGATCCGCGATCAGTGAGGGGTGTTGTGGAGAATCCCATTCGGGGCCTGGGATTGCCTGGGTGGGAAGCTGCAGGTCCCTGGCTCCTGCAGGAGGGGAAAACAGGAATGAGAGGCAGTGAGGCCCCCTGGGCTCCTGAGCTGTCGGGCCCAGGGAGGGGGCACCTACAGGGGTGGGCGAGACAGCGCTTGTGAGTGATCAGATGTGGGGGTGAGGGAAAGGGAGGAGTCGAGTTTGACTTCCAGGTTGTTTTGGACTATAGGAAGGATACGGGACAGGAGATGATCATGAATTAGAGTTAGGAAATGCTCAAGGGAAGCGAGACAGCGCTTGTGAGTGATCAGATGTGGGGGTGAGGGAAAGGGAGGAGTCGAGTTTGACTTCCAGGTTGTTTTGGAATATAGGAAGGATACGGGACAGGAGATGATCATGAATTAGAGTTAGGAAATGCTCAAGGGAAGGAGTTCATAGGACAGGCCTCTAAGGGTCTCTAGCAGGCACTTGCCTCCAAGGGGACGTGAACAGGGTTCTACATCTGCCACATGGTCTTGCACTGAGCTGGTAAAAGTATAGCACTGAAGTCGGACTGTGGGACTTGAATCCTGGCTGTACTGTAACTTGCTAGCGGTGTGACTTTGAGCAAGTTACTTGACCTCTCTGAGTCTCAGTTTCATTTTCTATAAAAGGGAATGGTTAGAAATTATCTCACAGCATGTTGTTGTGAAGGTCAAATGAGATAAAAGGTCAATGATGGAGCAGGAGGAATTCAGTAAATAATCTCCATCATTATTATTAGCTGCTTCTGCTGCTAGAACGCTGATCCCCTTGTTATTGGCATCCTACTCCCTATTTTATTCTCTCCCATCCCACCAGCACTAGGTACCCAGAGGCCCATTACAGGTGCTCCAAACCTCCCCATCTTTCAGGGATCCTTGTCCCTAAAGCATCCCCTCTAGCTACTTTGGCCAACTAACCAGGAGGAGCAGAGAGTTGTGAGTTATTGTCTTCCTCCAATGAGATGTCACTTGGGTTTTTAACTGTGCCCCCATGCCTTGTCCTATACGTGTGACTAATGGTGGGAATGTTGGGCAGGGTGATAGGGTCAGGGTAGCGATTTAGGGGCAGAAGGATCTTTCTGGTGCTGGTCACTCCTACACATCCAGAAGTTGTCTACTATGCCTACATGTATGGACATCTATAGTGAACAGAAAGCTCAGACGAGGAGAGGGTCTCTATCTTCTCACCTGGGATTAAGTGAGGGGGAGGAACTTCATATACTTTTGGTTGGGAGGATTTTTGGTGGGGTCTGCAGCCCCCTCAATAGGACCAAGATGCCGTAGAATTATCCCATCTCTCCCTCTCTCTGGCCACCAGGTTCCAGGAATGCAGGGATATAGTGGACCTCTGCTTGGTATATAGGAAAGGTTTAATAAATGTGGAAGAGAGGAAGAAGAAAGCCATTACCTGAGGATCAGGAAACCTATGTTCAAGTCCTGCTGCTACCTTTACAGGAGTGTCATCTTAGATAAGCTACTTCTTTGAGCCTCAGTTGTCTATAATGTGGGGATGATAATAGCAGACTCCTTTTTACCAGACCAAACATTTAGACCAATATGTTCACTTGCTTGATGCAGTAATTGAAGCCCAGACTGCAGAAGGAGCTTGCCACAGGTCATGAAGCCAGAGTTCAGCTGCAAAACCAGTTATGTAGATGTGCTTATTCAAGTGTTACAAGAGGATTGGGATCACCCTGAATATTTGCTTAGGCTTTCCGGACCCATGGAAGGAAAAGAGAATCACCCCCTGCTGGAACATTTACAGCTGCACTTTGAAAGCCAGTAGGGGTTCCTGAAGGTGCCTGTAAGGCTCAGAGACCTTGACAGTGTGTTTGTGTCTCAGAGGTCACAAGTCCTGGTCACATACAAGATGCAGGTCGCCTTTGAAGCTCTTGCCAGTGACTCTGCAAGTTTCAGGCCTCAACTCAGCTGCAAAATGAATGAACTGCTCATCTCACCAGCACAGAGCACATTTGGGCCAAACTCCTCGTTCAGTTTTATGGGGCCAATACATCTGCAGAATCACTTACCCGTCACTCTGCAGACGGAATGCATTATTTTGGAAAACTTTCTTTTCCCTTTTCCCCAAAAAACTTTGATTCCTTGGCGGAAATGGTTTATCAACGTCTTTAAAAAACCACTCAGATCTTCTTGGCAACCCCTGGTACCATAAAAGAGTGGCAGTGCGAATGCAAATGAATTGGAGGGCATTAAAAAATCCTCTTGCTTCGGCAGCTGAAGTGGAGAAGGACCGGATGATGGATAGCACGCGGCTTTCTGCTGAGCGATTTTGCTCTTTTTAACGGCTGCCAATGGTTGATGTATTTCATCTTTTGTTTCCTTTACTGCCGCTTAAGCAACCACCCTCGGGCTGGGGGTATGTCCCTGGGCACTCACTTGTATCCCCCCCCCCCCCCCCCCCCCCCCCCCACCTTTTTTTTTTTTTTTTTTTTTTTTTTTTTTTTTTTTTTTTTTTTTTTTTTTTT
>NW_007728209.1:174516-200469 GCF_000696425.1 Galeopterus variegatus | reverse complement strand
CCCCTTTTTCCCCCCCCCCCCCCCCCCGGGAGGGCTCCAGCCAGCTGTTCTGCACTTACCTCCTGATCCAGGGGAGGCACGGGATGGCACAGCTGCAGGGGCCCCGGGGGAGCCCCTCCCATAATTGCTGAGCTCAGTAGAAGAGTCTGCTGGAGAGGAGGAAATCCTCTGCTCTCCTGCAGAGATGTGCATCTCACTCTGTGCCACTCCACTTGTGTTTCTTGAGGCCTACTCTGTGCCGGGAACTATGCTGGGCACTGTGAGGGTACCAAGAAGTGAAGGACACATACCTGCCTTCCATGATCTTACCATCCTGCTGAGGAGTAAACTCACCTCCCATCAGACACATGTACATGCACATAGCGAAACAATCCCACAGGCACCCATGCTTATCCACGTGTGTGCAGGCACATGCTCACACCTACACACCATACAAATGCACGTGGAAACACCATCGCCCACCTGAATGCAAGTGCACACGCACACAATCAAGCCCCGCCAACTCTCAAACCTGTGTGTACTCACATGCATGCACACACAGACACAGATACATGCTCCTGCACACCCACAGATGAGGAAGTTAGACAATAAAACAAAACTACATGTGATCCAAAGCCAGAATGAGTGGGCAGATGAGAAAGAATTTAGAGGATGTCGCAGTGGAAATAATGCTGCTGTGGGAAGTTTGCCTTCCTAGTCTCAGTTTAATCTCTAAGTAGCTGTGTGACCTTGGTCAAGTCTCTTAACTTCTCTGGGCCTCAGTTTCCTCATTTGAAACTGAGGTTCTTCCAGATATAAAAGCCCATGATTTTATGAAATCAAAAGTTCAAAAGTCAGTGTGAGCTGAAGTAATAATAGTAATAGTAATAATAAGCTAATCTATATTGAGCACTTACTGTGTGCTATATCCTGTGTTGAGCACTTTATATACATTGTTTCTTTTAATCCTCACACAATCCAAAGAGATGAGCACTCTTATTAGCTGTCTTTTACAGGTGAGACACCTGAGGCCCAGAGAGGTGAAGTTAATAGCCCTGGATCACACAGCAAATAGTGGTGAAATCTATATTTGAAGCCAGATGGGTTGGCTCCAGGGCCTGAACTTTCAGCTACGTTGAACATGGGCTGAGTTGGACTCGTGCTGGCACTGGGACCAGGAGATGAACAGCACACAGTCCAGTGGGGAGGCAGCTACGTACCAGACAGTCAGAATGAGATGGGTTGCTTGATGCTGGGGAAACCTGGGCCCCTGGAGACCTACCTCCACCTGCTGTAGTGGCTCTTGCTTGTGACCCATGTAGATCAGGGCAGCTCAGTGTGGCCCTGAGGTGTACCACTGGATGGGATTTCTCCAGTTGGTGGGGGGGACTGTGTGTCCAGACAGTGAGCTTCCAGTCAAGCTTGAGAGGCCAGAGCTGTTTCGGGAGTGTGTGTCTTTGCATCTCAGGTAAGGACACACGGTACTGCCCTCTGTTCTGGCCTGAACATGGGCCTGGGCTGGGACCTCCATGGCTCATTGTGATGGCTTTGGGTGAATTAGGAAAAGAACTTCTCTCCAGAGGATTGCAGCCCTGATCACTGGGGCAGGACAAAGGCTTGGTAAATGGATTTCAGTTCCCTATTCACTCCTATGTGTGATGGCCCTGGTAAAACCAGAGGGAGGGAGAATGGTGTGGATGAGGAGGTCAGAGATTCTCACAGGGCTTTTCCCTGAAGGGGAGAAGGCAGGTTGTAGGACTTTCTCTTGTTCTCTTTGGAGAGGGGCCCCCCTCATCTCGGGGTGAGGTGTAGACTTGGAGGAAGGGCCTCGGAGGATCAGACTTCAGAACCACAGAAATAGCTTCAAGCTCACGAATCTAGGAGTGAGTGGTAGAGGTAGGATTTGCACATTGCAAGTCTGTCTGATTCCAAAGCTTAGATACCCAGCAGTACCTTGTACTGTGTCCCCAAATCTGCTCTGAGCATCTACTATGTGCTTGTGGGATGGGAGGGGCATGTAAGACAGAAAGTCAGAGGACACTGAGACAGTCGCTGATGCAGAGGTGGATGTGCTGACTGGAGAAACATATGAGGGTACTTCAAAAGTGTGCAGAAAAATAGAATCAAGAGATAATACGTATCTTTCCATGAACTTTATTTATTTATTTATTTATTTATTTATTTATTTATTTATTTATTTATTTATTTATTTATTTATTTATTTATTTATTTATTTATTTATTTATTTATTTATTTATTTATTTATTTATTTATTTATTTATTTATTTATTTATTTATTTATTTATTTATTTATAGATTCATTCACTCTTTGAACCAAGTCTACAAGCTTAGACCCACATGTAACAGATTGCTTCATGGTTGTCAGAGGCTAGTGTGCATTATTTCTGAGGACTACATACAATGATGCATCACAGGAAACACAAATGGACAGACAGACAGATGGACATAATCATTAAGATATGCTAAAATGTGCCTTAGTGTCCATGTGATTGATTTAAGGCAGGGACCCTTCTAAGGTGGGGACCCAAGTGATGGGTCTAAACCAGGGTGGCTTCCTGCCACCAGGTGCTGACTGGGCTGTGGGCACGCCAGGTGCCTGGGATGGAAACTGTCTTGGAACCCAAACCTGGGGAGCCTCCTCTTCCAGTGGTGACTTCCCTAGGGCCAGCTCTGCCTCTAAGTGTCTGCTGTTCATGAAGGACCAAGTGGTGACAGGACTGATGTAAGCAGTGGAGGCTAGTGGTGGCAGTGGGCAAACCCATGACAGATGAGGTGGGGAAACAGAGTCTGGGCGAAGTAGCTCCTCTTGGCTCCTTAACACTGTGCATGGGGTTGCAGGGTGGGTGTGAGGAGGGAAGGAAAGGATGGAGTGCCATTCATGTGGGGATGAGTCAACCCAAGTCTCCTCCAGAACATTCCCTTTGGCCAACAGTCCATGAACTTTTTGAAGTACCCTCATACAACAAGCACATGCATGCACACGTGGAGCAAAGGAAAGGACACTCCCTGATGGTGCTTTATAGATCACCCATGGCTTCCACTGGAAAGGTTGGCCGTGCCCAGCCTGACTTTCAGCTTCCCCTTCATGCGCCCTCAGCCCGTCCAGTCCAGCTTCAGGTCTGTGTGTTCCATGAACGCAGTAGTTTTTGTCCCCAGGGCCTCAGGCACAGTCCCGGCACTAGGGAGCTTTCGGTAACTATTTGTACAATGCGTAAGTGCTCCCCCAGCCTCAGACCCCCACCCCTCAGACCGCCCCCTCCCGTCTCTTTCTCCCACTGTAACCCATAGGCCTCCCTGTCCCTGGCACATCCTCATTCTTTTTTTGTGTGTGTTTTTGGTGGTTGGCTGGTACAGGGATCCAAATTCATTCTTTTCAAGGAGGGGTGGTCTAGGTCACCTAGGAGGGTCCTTCCAAATCCTTTTTCTCCTTTCTTCCCATAGAAATTGCTTGCTTTTGGAAGGCCCTGGCTGTGTTATGGGCCATAAGGAGGCCCAGCCACCTGCCATGGGGACCCCGGGAGAGGATCTTCATCCCTTCCCTGAGCCGTGTGGGTAGATTTGTTCCATCCATCCTGGTGCTTGGGCAGCCTCAGGTATGCTCTGCCGACCTGAGGCAGGGTCCCTCAGGGAAGGAAGGCGATGGGGAAAGGGTATGTAATCTGGATTCTGCCCTGGCCTTGGTCTGAGCAGACCCTGGCTGTTCTCTGGCCAGACTCCAGGGTACTGGGAGGCAGCCAAGTTCCTGCCTTTCGCTGGTGTTTTCAGGACAAAGCCTGCCCAGAGAAGTGGACTGTAGGGAACAATCTTTCACTTGCTCTGGGAGTGGTAATCGCCACCTCTGCATCTCCAGGCTTCTTTCTGTGTGAATTCTCTTTGACCCTCTCTGATGCTGAACAAAGCCGACTGGTCCTCCTCCTCAGATTCCGTCCCCCTGCTCGGCATCCCGTGTGAAGACGATGTGGGCCGACCCTCCTGCCCGGCTCTCCCTGTGTGTCTCTCTACCTGCCTGTCCCTGCCAGCCTTCCCGCCTCAGGGTCTGTTTCCTGTTGTCTCTCCAAAGCCCGCTGACCAGTGCTCCTGCCCAGCCCCCTGCAACCCAGATCCTTCCTCACCACCAGACTGCCTCCCTTTTTATTTTATTTTATTTTTAAAAGATGACCAGTAAGGGGATCTTAACCCTTGACTTGGTGTTGTCAGCACCACGCTCACCCAGTGAGCTAACCGGCCATCCCTATATGGGATCCGAACCCGTGGCCTTGGTGTTATCAGCACCACACTCTCCCGAGTGAGCCACGGGCCGGCCTCCTGCCTCCCTTTTAAAAAGTTTATTGATATGGAACTCATATAACATAGAATCACCCATTTTTTTTCCCTTTTTGTCTTTTTTTACTGACCAGTAACGGGATCGCAACCCTCGGTGTTGCGCCCGCACCACACTCAGCCAGTGAGCGGGAACCGGTCTCCACATGGGATCCGAACCCTCGGCAGGAGCGCTGCCACGCTCTCAAGCAGTGCACTCTCCAGTGCGCCACCGGGCCGGCCCTAGAATCACCCATTTTAAAGTGAGCGCTTTGTGGCATTTAGTACGCTTGCATGTGCAGCCACCACCTCTGTTTATTCCCAAACACGTCAGTCACCCCAAAGGAAAACCCTGTATTCATTAAGTAATATCTCCCCATTTCCCCCTCCTCCCAGCCTCTGGCAACTGCCAGTCTACATTCTGTCTCTATGGCTTTGCCTATTCTAGATATTTTACATAAATAGAATCATACAATATTTGGCCGTTTGTGACTGGCTTCTTTCACTTAGCAGAACGTTTTCGAGGTTCATCCATGTAGCAGGTATCAGCACTTCCTTCCCATATATGGCTGAATGATATTTCCCCACATGGATACACCACAGTGTATTTATCCACTCATCTGTTGATGGACATTTGGGTTGTTTCTACCTTTTGGCTATGGTAAGCAGTGCTGCTATTCGTGTACATGGATTTGAGTCCCCATTTTCAATTTTTGGGTGATGTGCCTAGGAGTGGAATTGCTGAGTTACATGGTAAGTCTATGTTTAACTCTTTGAGAAAGAACTGCCAAGCTGTTTTCCGGTAGCTGAATCATTTTACATTCCCACTAGCAATGTACCAGTGCCTTCTTTTTGCATAGATCTGACTTGTCGATCCCATCCAAAACCTACCTGGAGTTCCCCATTACTTACAGGTGGTGGTTTTCAAAAACCTAGCTGAAGAAGTAGAAATTAAATATGTAAAGTGGACAAAAGAAAAAAAAGTCCACATCAGGGTGATGCAGGGACAAGGAGCTGCAGCCCAGTATCCTGGGGATCCTCAGAACCTTGGAGCCTTTGAGAACTGCTGGTCGAGGGCAAGCCCCATGTTGTTGGGAGCCTGTAGCCCCACACCCCTCCTTGTGTGACTGTGCCTGCGTGACGACCTGCTTGCGCCAAATGGCCATGCTTACGTGATATCTGCCTCATAATCTGTTTGTGCCTGGACAGAGTGAGTTAGTGGCAGAGCCAGGACTGGAACCAAAATCTTCTAAAGTGTTCTTTTTTTTTTTTTTTCCAAGGAAAAAGTTACAAAAGCGATATATGCTTGTAATAATAAATTCAAACACTAAAGAAAAATAAAGTAAAAACTGAAAGTTTCTCTATCCCCGTCTCCTACCTCTGCCTCAAGAGATAATCAATGTCAAAAGTTGGACTGTGTCCTTCAGGACTTTTTTCTCTGTGCACACATACACCCCTCCCCCTGTCCACTCGCCTGTACATATACGCACCTACATTAGTTTTTGTTGGATTGTTTTTGAAAAAGAACAGGATCATACTAGATTTATTGTTCTGGGATTTGCTTTTTTGGGTAGCTCTTAAAGCATGGAAGGACCAAGTACTTGCCCTGGACAGCTTACAACTGGAGTGATGTACCATGGAATAGTAGAAGTATCTCAATCACATTTATGTGCCCAAAGAAGGGAACATGGGCTTAGGGAGCCTGCAAGCTGGGGCTGGATTTATACAGGTGCAGGGGACATTACAGGTGGGAACCAGCCAAGCAAAGTTTTCACAGTGGTGACAAGTGAGCTGAGCTGGCCTGAAGGGCTTGAGTCAGGGAGGTTGGGCTGAGAGAAGGGCCAAGCTGTGAACGGCCTTGGATGCCAACGAGAGAAGATGGCACGTTATCCGCTAGGCAGTGGGGAGCCACTGGAAGAGAAAAATGGAAGAGGTGCTTCTGGAATAAGGAATATCAGTCTCTAGCATGCACATATGTGCATATGTGTTCCTTCATGTGTACAGACGTTTATGTCCTTGTGTACATGTGTGGCTGTGTGTGCACATGCAAGGACATGGCCGGGTATGGACTGGGAGTTTGGATGGCACTAGCAGGAAGGAGCCAGGTGGGAGACTGTGGTGCAGGAATGTGATGGACGCCCTGGTCAGAGACTATAAGCATGGATTCAGAGGTGACCTGGAGGAACCCTCTGGACCAGTGGCCAGTTGGCTGCAGAGAAGGAGAATCAGAGAGATGTAAGGACCTGACCTCATGTAAATGACAGCAAGGGCAGGGCCCCTGGACCACTGGAGGTCAGGACATAGTGTCTTGGGTGAGTGGGGTGGAGGGGAGTTGGGGGCTCCAGATCTGTGTGCCCCAGGTAGAGTGGAAGCCAAAGCTTTGCTGGCTGCCCCTGGGGCATAAAAATCACATCTCTGCGATTCTCAAAGGGGCAGGCCCAGACTGGCGGAATTGGGAGCCTCTCAGCCTGCCCATTCTCTACCTCCCAACCCTGGCTTCTAGGGAGACTCTTCTTCCTGCTCTGCTTCCCCTCCTCTGCCCTCTAAGGAGCATGTTGTCCTCACTGGCCCTGTTCTCAGGACTCTGTGAGCCAGAATTGGAAGATGAAGTGGAGACAGGACTGAAGGGTGGCAGAGGGGTGGAGGTTCTAGCTGCAGGGTCCCTTTCCAGGGCTCTCTTTTAAAAGCCCAAAGCCTCAGACATTTACATAATGAATTGCTGAGAAAGAGGAGAGGGGAAGGGACCAGAGAGCAGGGTGAGCTGGGCAGGGATCTTAAGGTCTGGAGGATGTGAGGCTCTGGGGAAAGGAAGAGAAAAGTGGAAAGGGATTTTTAAGAGTTTGTGGGGTTTGAACTGAATCCCTTGACAATGCTTTGAGAGAGATTCAAGCAAAGACTGGAGTTCTCGAGCTGGGCAGGGATCTTAAGGTCTGGAGGATGTGAGGCTCTGGGGAAAGGAAGAGAAAAGTGGAAAGGGATTTTTAAGAGTTTGCGGGGTTTGAACTGAATCCCTTGACAATGCTTTGAGAGAGATTCAAGCAAAGACTGGAGTTCTTTTTAACTGCTCTTGGACACCAGACTGTTCTTTGAATGTAGTACCAAGGCAGGACTGGGCCACGTGGGGCAGAGGAATTCATTTGGATTAAATAAGAAATGCCCATCCCTTCATATTTTGTTTCTGAAAATGGGATTCATATGAAACTGGTGTACACATTGTTAGTAAGTTAATGATGGAAGTTAGGATTAATAGTGTCAGAGACAGCAGGAAACATAGTAGTTAGCATCCTTGTTGAAGGAATAGAAACCTACTCAAAGTAGCTCAGCCATGAAGGTAACTTGACTCTCAGGGTGTGTTTCCTGGAGGGCTGTGGCAGGTCCTCAGGAAAGGACCAGAACTGGCAGCTAGAGATCCACTGTCTCTCTCTGTTCCTCGCTGCCTGTCTTTGAATCCATGTCTTGCTCCTCTCTGTCTCTGTAGACCAGCTTCCTTTGCTCCTGTGGTCCACGTGGCAGAAAACTTGACCTCGTCAGCTCTGGGGGTTACATGGAACAATACCAAGTGTCTCAGGAGGAGCTGAATGGCTCCCTCTGTTCCAATTCCAAGTTCGTGGAGGATGACTCTGATCCGCCCTGGCAGGGTGAGGTGCCCCGATCCCCGCACCTGTGGCTGGTGGGGTGGAAAGGGCAGGATCACGCTTGCTGGCAGCCACTGGAGCCCCTGACTGCAACCCTGTGACTGGTGGCAAAGAGCATTTCCTGGAGATGGAGACGGCTGGGCAGGCAACCCAGTGGCCGTTTGCAGCAGATATCCCTCTTTGTTTGAGTGCCTGATTACTACACCACTCTAAGAATGACTATAAAAATTTGAATTTCGCTGCTCTTAAAGACAGAGCTGAGTCCCCTGGGTCTCATGTGCTGCTCTGAAGGGGACCCAGGACAGAGCCTCCCTTCTGCTCCAGCCCTGCAGCGTCTCTCTTTCAGCTGGTACATAGCTCAGCCTCACCCTGCCGGCCTGGGCCAACCCTGACCCCAGCCAGGAGGGACATAAGCCCTAGTGCTTGGGCCACTCTCTGAGTCCTCTTCCCCTTGCTACTCTTGTGCTTGGTCCTGGCAAACAGACCCCCACCAGACCTGCCTCGTGGGGATCAGGGAGGGACACGGTTCCTGCCTCTCCCTGTCCCTTCTCAGTGACTGGACACTGACCTCCCACCCCAGGGGCCCTACTGATGCTGGCCCCTGCCCAGCCCCTCTCACCTATGGCTCTGGCAGGGTGCCAGGTGCTGGCCTCAGAGGTCATGGCAGTGCTGGCGCTTTCTGGGGGAACGAGCTTGGTCCTCCCCACACTCCTTGTTGGGGGGTGGGTTACTCCATGGGCAAACCTAGGCACATGATTAGGGCAGCCTACAAGTGTGTCTACCTTCAATGAACTTATCCAGAAGTTTGCAATCTAAAAACCTAGAAAGCAGGTATTTTAATTTCAAAAAGCACAATAATAAACACACTTAATATGGTTTCACTCTGTATTGGGTTTTAAGTACTTAATTTATATTATCCCCTGAATCCTCACAACCACCTGAAGAAATATTCTGTCATCATCCCCTCCTTTTCAAAGATGAGGAAACTGAGGTACAGAGAGAGTTCAAGTGATTTGCCCAAAGCCAGGATTTAAACCCAGACAGCCTGGCTCTAGAACCCAGGACCCTCACCACTATGCAAACTGCCTTTGTAATTCCTGTAACTTTTGTGTCATTTCAAAAACTCAAATTTTATTTTGAAATTTGCAGTAGGGGAGGGGGATGGCACCACACTTTTCAGTTTTTAGGGCATCTAAAGATCTTACCTGACCTTGTCTGCTTTGAGCTGATTTGTTAGTTTTGGTTAGAGGGGCCTATGGGTTCTACCTCTGGCTCCCCCCATCTAGAACTTTCCTGTCCTGGTTTGAGGCTCCAGCCAAGGCCCTGCCCCCTTCTGCTGAGGCCTCTAGCCCTGGTGTTCATTTCCAGTGTGGTGCTGACATCTCGTGCCTCACCCTCAGGTCCTGCAGGTGGGTGGTGGTGGGCGGATGGGATCTGACACTGCTGTGCTCTTCCTCTCACCCCTGTCCTGCTGGAGAGACAGCAGCCATGTCATTCAAGGAGCACAAAGCCCGTTCACACCTTGCTCTGCTCCTGGCCAGCTCAGCTCCCTCCCAACAGCCCCAGGCTGGTGGCAGATGGCTCAGCCTCTCCATCACAGAGCCGGCTCCTAGGAGGCCCCAGCACATCAAAAGCAGATTTGACTCCAGGCTTTGGTGGGCAGAGGGGAGGGTGTCTTTGGGAGGGACATGCGTTTATTAAACACCTTGGAGCCAGCTGCTCGGGCCAGGCCTCTGTGTAGCAGAAATGCTGAGGCTAGGAGAACAGGGGTTGGGTCCCCACTGCCCCGATCTGGCAGGACTTTTGCAGCAAGCTGTCCCTGGCCTCAACTCCTCATCTGAACAATGAAGACAGCGGTCCCTGAGGGAGTGGGTAGGGTGAGGGTCGTGTCCAGTAACAACAATAATAATGGTAATGATGATAATGACAGCTAAAACTTATTTTATGCTCACCACCTATTATGCTCTTAGTGCTAACAGCGATGCATGTCTTATCCACTCAACAAATATATATGGAGCATCTACACAACGTCGGGAGCTGTTTGAGGAGTTTGGGATAATGCTACAACCAAACACAGTGCTTACTGTAAGCCAGCACCGTTCTAAGCTCTTTATGTATAATGAATTACTTCATTCTCACAACAGCCCTAAATGTAGGTGCTACTATTATTCCCATTTTACGGATGTTGGAAACTGAGACACAGAGAGGTTGAGTAATTTACCCAAGGCCACACAGCTGGTAGGTGGTGGTGTCAGGATTTGCACTCAGCAAGTTTAGCTCTGGGGTTTCTGCTCCTAAACCTCACATGCTGTAGATGTGGCTAAAACTGCCCTCAAAGATCTGATAGCATGACAGAGAGGTTGAGTAATTTACCCAAGGCCACACAGCTGGTAGGTGGTGGTGTCAGGATTTGCACTCAGCAAGTTTAGCTCTGGGGTTTGTGCTCCTAAACCTCACATGCTGTAGATGTGGCTAAAACTGCCCTCAAAGATCTGATAGCATGTGGGAGGAGGTGTTCATTAAAGAATTTCACACACACACATATATACACACACTCACATAATGTGTTTTCAGATTGTCCTAAAACTGTGAAGGAAATAAATTAATACACTAGGATAGAGATTAATCTAGAGAGAGATTATTTTACATAATGTGGTCAGAACATTCAGTCCTCACCAGACCTTACGGTGGGTTGGTTTGCTATCCCATTTTCCAGATGAGTGTAGTGAGGCTTTTGAGAAATTAAGCAAGGAGCCAGAAAGAAGCTAAGCAGGGACTCAAATTCAGGGGACTGGCCTCCAGTACCCGTAGTCTTGATCATTTCTGTGAGGCTGTCTGTTTTGCGCTTTGGTCAGGCAAGAGAGCTGTTTGCTAATTATAGGGCTTGCGGTGAGTGGGGTCTGATCTGACCTCACTCTCTGTTCTGAAGCATCAAAATTTCCCGTCTCTGACTCCCTTATTGTCAGCCGTCAGGGCCTGTTGTGTGCACGTGTGTGGCGTGTGTGTGCACACACGTTCCCGCACTTGCTCACGTGTGATTGTGTGCCGGCCTCCCTCCCTTCCTCCCTCCGCCTCCCGCTCACATAGACCATCTCAACCTTTTATTAGGTCACTTCATAATTGATTGAAATGTCCCAGGTACCTTCTCTTAACTCCAGGGTGATTATGACAATTATGATGATTATCAAGTTAAAAAAAAAAAAAGAGAGAGATGAAGGGGGCTGGGGACTGGAGCCTGGGGGCTGGGATTGCTGGAGAGTGAGGCAGTGCTGTCATTAAGCGACATTGTGTGAGATTGTTCGCCTTCAAAAGGCAGCTGTGAAAAGGAGAGAGTGTCTTTAAAAAAAAAGGACCATTATGCAGGCAGCGCAGGGTGCGGGCGGTGCCGGCAGGAGGACCATGGGGTGTAATTAGGGCAGTGACAGCGGAATTACACGGTGTCTCTCGGCAATGGTGCCACCTCTCCTGGGGGGTGAGGGTGGAGGAGGGGACAGGTAATGGCTGGGAAGTTCCGGACCCTTGCCAGGCACTACAGGGTCCTTTGGTGAGCCAGGGTGACCTGGGATTGGGCAAAAGGGGCAGAAAGTGCAGGGCTGCCAGAGTATTTATCTCTACACTGGGGAAGTGGCCATGGTGCCACCTCTCCTGGGGGGTGAGGGTGGAGGAGGGGACAGGTAATGGCTGGGGAGTTCCGGACCCTTGCCAGGCACTACAGGGTCCTTTGGTGAGCCAGGGTGACCTGGGATTAGGCAAAAGGGGCAGAAAGTGCAGGGCTGCCAGAGTATTTATCTCTACACTGGGGAAGTGGCCTCTTATTTTTGGAAGCCTTTTATGATGGCTTGCCGCCGCTTGTAGGCTTTTCGAGCATTCCCGCCCCAACAGAGTTGGCAAAGGAAAGCCAATTGTGTGGAACACAGGATGCAGATAAATGATCTCCCAGCCTGCTGCACTCAGGAGGTCCCCGGCTGTTCTGCAGGGAGGGGGAGTGGCAGCCTCCTGCTGGCCTGCCTGGTCCCTGCAGGGCGGGCTGGTGCCTATCTGCAGGGCTTGCTCCAGTCTCACCATTCCAAACCACAGAGTAGGATTGAACGGTGTCCCTAGGGCAGGTGGAGATGTTGGACGCCCAAATCTCTTCCAACCTGTGACAGAATGGGGGTCCATGAGTGACCCAGTTTCCCCTCTTTTTCCTTTGAACTCTGGTCCCCTCTAGAGCATCCTTAGATCTGTGGTCCTGCAGACTCTGCTTGTTCAGTCCCAGGCCAGGCAACTTTCTCCTTCTTAGAGTGGCTCTGGAGCGTATCTGGGTTTAAATCCTGCTGTTTATTACCAGTGGGAACTTGTGCAAATTCTGTCACCTCTTTATGCCTCAGTTGCCCCACCTGTGCCATGAGGATAATAATCGTTCTTGTGCTGCAGGGCTGTTGTGAGGATTAAACAAGATACTTGGTGTAAAAAACTTAGCCCAGTGCCTGGCGCACACAGTGAGGCCTCCCCATAAATGTTCGTTGGGGGCACCCAGGCCAATTTTATGGGAAGATTGTCCTTTTCTTGTACAGAGCTAAAATCTGGAAGTTTCTGTCTTGATTGTAGCTCTGCTTCCTAGGGCCATGCAGTTGGTCATTCATTGATTTATTCATTCAATAAATGCATATCGAGTGCCCGCAGTGGGCCAGGCATTACACTGGGTGTGGTCATGTCTGTAGAGCTGCAGATGGAATTCGGGCACCCAGAGCCTGTGCCTCTCCAGTGCCTGGTCCCCTCCTCTGCAGACACTATGGTCTGTACATGCCCAGTGGGGAAGGGCCAGACTTGGCCACAACCCCAAGTACGACCTGACCTGTGAGCAGATGAGGAAGTGGAGGTGTTTGGAGGAGGAGAAGGGTCACAGGGGAGGGGTGCTCCGCACCCCACATCCCCCAGGAACCCAGGAACCCAGATGGGCCACTGGCCCCAGAAGAGGCCAAATGCTTTCACTGCTGATTCAAACCTGTGATGCTGGGAATATTCCAGTTCTGAGCAAGCTTCAAGGGGTCACTGCTATCCACCAGAGGTGACTTTTATGTTATTATTACTTTTTTTGACTCTAACAAGCAAAGTCAGAACGTCTGTTTCCTGGAACTCCTTGCGCTGTTGTTTAGATAAGTTTAAATGAGCTGTGATTAAGCTAATTTTGAGGTAATTAACTTGGGGAAGGAATCCTTCACTTCTTAAAATTCCAAGTGACTGTTCATTATAAGAGGGAGCACTCGCAGAGGAGCCACGCGGATTTCAGGAGCCGCTTAATTAAAACATGAGGAACTCAGCCACAGAGCAAGAGTTTACCGTCATTAATGAAAAATGAATATTCTTTATCTAATTACCCAGCATAATTAATTGGAGTCTCCAACCACGGAGGTGGAGGGAGGCAGGGGAAGCTACAGGAAGACAGAGGCTCCTGTTCCTGTAGACCCCAGGAAGGGTTCACGCCTGACTCTAGGATCCTTTCAAGGTCTCATCAAAGTTCACAGTCCAGGAAGACCCAGCCCAGGCTGTGGAAGGGCCAGGCAGAGAGAAGGCAGACTACGTACAGTGGTGGGAGTGGGCACCTGCCCGGTTCCAGTGTCTCTTTGGTGGCAGTTTGAGTCTGCCACCAACACAGTCCACGTCAGCTGTCCTGTGTTCTATCATTTATTTGTGGAGTCAGTAAATTTATCAAGCACCGACTACGTGCTAGACTACAAATAGAACAGACCCAAGCCCTGCCCTTGGGAAGCCCTGGCTCTGCTGCTTACTAGCTGTGGTGATCTTGGGCAAGCTCCTTTGATCTTCTGTGCCTCAGTTTTCTCATCTGTAAAATGGAATTAACAATAGCACTTATCTCATAGGGTTGTTATGAGGATTAATGGGATTAATATTCCTAAAAAGCATTTAGAACAATGCCTGGCACATGTAAGCACTCTGTAGTAAGTGGTTGTTGTATAAATAAATGGTGGTCAGGATGTTGTATAAATAAATGGTGGTCAGGATGGGTGCCCTGAGGGAAAAGACAGAACAACAGGGGAGAACTGATTTTGGACCTGGTGGTCGGGGGGAGGGTGGGAAGGGGATGTGGCTGCCTGGCTCTGCCCACCCCCCAGCCAGCCTCACTGTTGCTACCAGGTCCTGATGCATATTCTTGTGTCTTTACCTTCCTCTCACTCTTCCTTCTGGGAATGTCCTAGGTCAGGAGCACACTCTCTGGTTTGCCCTCTGAATGCCCCCAAAACATTTGCCCTCGGCAGGGAGTTCTGGCAAAGTGCCATCTGCCTACAGGTGAGGCCAGCACAGAAAGCCTGATGGGAGGTGTCTTGGATGTGGTCTTATCCAACCCATTTTACTGATGAGAAGACTGAGGCCCAGGAGAGACTGTAAGGTGGCTGATGGTGGGGCTGGACACCTGGCTTTCTGTCTCATGGCCTAAGGCTCTTGATCGCCCCGGCACCCCCCAGTGTCAGTTAGCATCTTGCTTCTCTCACTGTGGCTAGGCTGGCAGTCCCCTGAGTCCTGACCAGTACAGGACTCCTTTGTCCAGTGCCCTGAGGAGTCTGCATTGTCCCTCCATTCAGTTTCCAGTCTGAGCTCTGGCTCAAGGTGCTTTCTGAGAAGTTCATTTTCTTCTGGATTTCCTCCCTCTTTCATCTCTCCTTCCCTGCCTCACATTTGCACAGAGCCAGGCTCAGAGGAAGCTACTGGGGTTACAAAGATGAACAAGGCCATGCCCTCTTCTGGGCAGGTGCATCCGATCTAGGCATATCCTCTGTGCATCCCTTGTGACCACCAGACCCCACACCTGACTCACCTTTGGATCATCTGGTTTTGGGTAGAGCAGTGGGGCCAATTTTGCCTATCACAATCCGCTGTGGGCACAGACCAGGCAAAACAGTGGGGGCAGCATGGGGAGGCCAGGCACTAGGGAGGTCACCTGTCTCAAAGTAGGATGCCTTCTAAAACTGCACGCTGGTTGCTCCTCAATGTTCCCAGGGTGATGGCTGCTTCCTCCAGGAGACCATCTCTGGGCCTGCCGGGCTGCTGCTCTGGGGCTTTGCCCTCTTGTTCCCTGACCCAGTTGGGAGAGTGTCTTCAGCATGGGAGCTGTGATGGCAGAAGCGGGCAGGAGGCTTCTGGCTGAGCTAAACTGATCACTTTCTAGATACAGTTTTCATTTAATCTCTAAAGTATTTTGACATTGTATTTGGGGAAGAGGGAGAAGTGGCTCTGGGGAGGGGCCAGGTGACAAGAGAGAAAAGAGAGTGTGTCAGGTGGGGAATTTTGGAGATGAACAGATAATAGCTCTGGAGAGGAGGCCGATGGGAGAATATTGTTGGCTGTCCCCAGGAATTCACCACTCCAAAAGGATGCTTTGGAATGCCCCCTGCATTTTGGAAAGTCCTTTGCTTCTCCCCTTCTGGGGAGGACAGAGCCTTCCCAGGGGACGATTCTCTGGGACCAGGTCTCAGATAGGCCAGGAGGGGACAAGGGGACGTAAGTGCACTAGTGGCTGCTGTGCAGAAACAATGCCAGGATGGAAACATTTCCATAGCTCCTCCTGTTTTCCCTGCTAAAGCAGCCTCCCAGGGGCCTGAGTCCCTTCCTGGCATGGTGCTTGTGCACACCAGCCTCTTTCCAAAGCCACAGTCACTTTCATGCCCCAGTTACTGCAGAAAATGCACGGATTTATTTCTGTGAAACTAACCTGCAACGAAAGGCATTATATTGCTTGGAAGGAGAAACTCCTGGGTGGGAGAGGTGGGAGTCACTGCTCCTGGCCCCAGGAGACTCCAGGTTCTTCTGAACTGGCTGCAGTCAGAGGCTGGGGCTGAAACACCTCCCTGGTTCCCTGCCAGCTCCAACTTCTCCTTAATTTGATGATTCTTGAGATAGCAGGAAGCTCTTAGCTCCCTTCTTACAAGGGCGGGTTTGAGTGAAACCAAATCGACTTCTAGCATCGTTTCAATCACCTGTTTGAAAGGCTTGATTTACTCTCTGGTCAGGAAGATGAGATTCAATCAGTATTCATCCAAAAAAAGCACACTCCTTCTAAAAAATTACTTTGCATGTTATTAAATAATAGCAATACTCCCCATTTCCCAGGGAGCCCCCGGTTGCATTTGAGAAGAGGCACACAACACAGTGGAAAATTGTGATTTACCTTGTTAGTTTCTTTCTGATCTATTTCATGGTTTCTGCAGGCAGAAGTAGAAGGTACTGGTGGCAGGACTTGGGGGCGGGATGCTGGTCAGGCCTGATGTGTGAAGGTGCACCCCATCACAAAGATGCACGCACTAACAAGTCCCATCTCTCAGGACTGTCTGTGGAATCCTCTCCTCAGGAGACATAGCTCTGGCTTTGGAGTTGATCAGAATGGGTCTGAATCCTGGCTCTGCCAACTCCTGGCTGTGAGGCCTACAGCAAGCACTTTGCCCCCCGAATCTCAGTTTCCTTGATTGTCAAATGGGTAGAATCACACCATTCTGGTAGGGTTGTTGTAAGAAATAAATAGGACAACATACATGAAGTCACTGGCTCATAATAGGCGCTTAGCTAATTTGAGTTCCCTTTTTTGGAAGATTGCTGATCCATCTTTCTCATTTATGTGTATTGAATGCCTGGTGCAGAGATGGCATTGAGTAATTTGTTGAATAAATGGAATTTTTATGAAAAAGAAATTTGTTTAGCTCTGAAATTTTACTTCCTTTAGCTAGAGATGTGAATTGTGAGCTTAAAAAATGCAAGTTGTGACACACACACTTTGCTTAGGTCGGGGCCAGCAAACTACAGCCCACAAGCCAAGTCTGCCCCTTTTTGTCAGTAACGTTTTTCACTGGAACACAGCCACGCCCATTCGTTTACATATTGCCTGTGGCTGCTTTCACACTGAACTGCAGAGCTGAGTGGTTGCCACTCGGACCTTAATGGCTGCAAAGCCTGAAATATTTACATCTTGTTATTTATAGGAAAAAAAAGTTTGCTGATCTCTGGCTTAGGCCAGTGGTTCTTATGCCTCAGTCTGTATCAGAATCATCCAAAGAGCTTGCTAAAACACAGACTGCTGGACCCCAATTCTGGAGATCCTAATTTAATAGGTTTATGGCCCAAGCATGTGCATTTTCTAACAGGCTCCCGGGTGATGCTGATGACCACACTTTGAGAACCCTAGGCCTAGGCTGTTTCTTACGTCTGGAATGCCTTTTGTCCATCTGCCTTTCACATTGCAGCCCTCCTTCAAAGTTCAGCTCAAATGCAAACTCAATGATGCTTTATGAATTGAGCACCTACTATGTGCCAGATACTGTGAAAGGCACTGGGGATACACTTTGGTGAACATAACAGACACTTTGTCTTTCTTTGGGAAGCTTAGAATCTCGCAGGGACATGGACAATGAACAACTAAAAAACAAATACAACTACAAACTGTGATAGGTATGATGAAGAGCACCGTGAAAAAAGGTGAGAGTGGACTCCAGCTGCAGAGTTACGAAAGGACTCTCTAAGGAAGTGACGTTCGAGGTGAGATCAGAAGGATGGAAGAAAGCCATCCTGCAAAGAATGAGGAATAGATTCAAGCAGAGGGAAGAAGCGTGCAAAGGCCCTGGAGGGGACAGAGCTTGTTGCACTTGAGGGAGTGAAGAAAGGCCCGTGCGGTTGGAGCAAAGAAAGGGAATGACACATACAAGGTGAGTCTGGAGACATGGTGGAGGACAGCTCAGATGGCGTCGTTGGCCCCAACTCTGAACCCCTCCCTGCATCCACACCCTTGCCATCGTGTCATTTTGGGTCGGGCATCCTTCCTGCCTCTTACCTTTGGATTTGGCCAGGTAATTTACTTTGGCCAATAATATTTGTTAGAAGTTCCAAGACTAGGTCTTGAGAGGATACATGAAAAAATTGATGTATTTTTGCTTACTCTCTTGCACCCTGCCATACCACAAGAAAAACAGTTGAGGCTGAACTGCTTTTCTGAAGACGCGTGGCCAAGTCACCCTGGCCAAGTCAGCCTAAATCAGCTGATCTAGCTGAACTCTGGACACGTCATGGTACATTATTGTTGTTGTTAGCTCACTGTGTTTTGGAGAGGTTCGTTTTCAGGGCAATTTTTACACAGTAGTAGCTAAGTTAACCATGTTGAGAAATTTGAGCTTAATTCTAAATACAGTTGGATGTCATCGAAAGTGTTTAACTAGAAGAGTGACATGATCTTATTTATGACTGTAAACAATCTCTCTGGCTACTGTGAAAATGGTAAAGTGTATGGAGGAAGCAGAAAACCATTCTGAGCCATGTGGATAGACTCTGAGCCCAGCACAATGCTTGGCACACAGGAGGTGCTCAGGAACTGCTCAGCTTTCTGCAGGCTGGGACGAAATCACCCTCCCCTATGTTCCCCAAATACTCTCTTTGGGCCCTTCTTACCTGTGACTTGGCAGTAACAGTGCTCATTATACTCCTACCATTAGATTGTGGGGTTCTTGCAGGCAGGGACCTGGCCTGATTCTTCTATGTGTCTCCTGGGCCTCTGCACCCTGTGTAGGCTCAGTTCAGAGCAGAAGTCAATAACTGCCCTGAAATGAATTAATATCAAAGCTCCTTCTACAGCTGCTACAGTTGGATTTTCACTTCAGTGGCCTCTAATGGATCCAGACATTTAAGTGACTTCTACCAGGTCATGGGACTGCTTTCTTTGAAACCTCATGAGCAAATAGGGATTGCTCAAGTGGTTCTGCTTTAGTCCCCTTTAGTCCCAAGATGTGTGGAGGTAGATATTGTGGAGAGAGAGCTCTGTGCCAATAGGCCAGGAGTAACTCCTGCACGAAGGCTTGAGGCTCTTGGCGAGAAAACTGGCTGAGCCTATTTACAAACCATTCCTAAGAAACTAAAAAACACGAATGCATCCACCGTGATGGGGGACACCTGTTCTATGTGGATGTTTCTTGACATATCTTACCTTCACAATCTCTGGGGTGGGGGAAGCAGTCCATATATACACTCTCCAATTAAATAAGAAAATCTATTTTGGGGGGACCACCTTGCTTTTCACAGTATTTACCCAAGAGGCTCAGAGTATTTAACCAAAACATTTCACAATTTATACTAGGATTATATCCCAAAGGAGCAGGCCAAGAACAGGGATTCACTCTGGATCCTTCTGTCCCTGGACATTTTACAGAAAGACAAAAGCTCTCATGTGTTAGTTGGTCTAACTGAAAAGCAGAAACCTGATAGCCTTCGTTTAGCTGCCTGTTTCAGAAAATGGACTTTAACCAATTCCATAGTTCAACTCAGTGCATCCGAATTTTCGGAGCACCTAATACACACCCATGTCTCAGCTAGAGAGCGGTGGGTGGCAAAGACGTCCAGACATGGTTCCTGTCTCAACAGTCTTGTGCTTGGCATAGGCGATAAGATCATTTTTAGAGCAATTATTTGATTAAAGTCAGTTTCTCTGACTAGATTGAGCAGGGACTGGGTCTTTTTTTCTACAGCATGGTATTCCCAATGCCTGACAGTATCTGGCTGCACATAGTAGGTGTTCACTAAAATATGTTTTATGATTGAGATATAATCTACAAATAATGATGTGCACAGACTTATGGGTACATTCTGATGAGTTTTGGCAAATGTGTACCCCAATGTAACCAACACCCTAATCAACATCTGCAGCAGTGCTGTCCCAAAATATAACGTGAGCCGTGTAGGTACATTTTCCTAGCCACCTTAGTAAAAAAGTAAAAAGGATTTGGTGAAATTAATTTTAATATATTTACTTAAACTAATATGTCCAAAATATAATCATTCAATGTGTAATCAATACAAAATTTATGAATGAGGTAATTATTGGAGTATATAGAACCAGAACGTTTTCATCACTCCAGAAAGTTCTCTCACTCTGCATGCCCCTTTCAGGTTAATCCCCTTGTTCCCAGACACAACCACTGTTCTGATTTTTATTTCCATAGGTTAGTTTTGCCTGCTCTAAAACTTTATATAGGGGGACTCAAAATGTATATACTCTTGTGTTTGGTTTCTTTTACTCAATATAATATTTTTGAGATCCATGTTGCGTCTATTAGTAATCCATCCCCTTTTTTGCTGAGTGGTATTCCATTGTATGCATATATCCTGTTTGTTTATCCACCCTTGATAAACGTTTGTTTTTCTATGAATGTTGGTGCAATACAGCGAGGTACATTAGGAGTCCCCTGTCTTAGTCTGTCTCATGCTGCCATAACAGAATTCCACAGATTGGGTGACTTACAATGAACAGAAATTTATTGGCTCATAGTTCTGGAGGCTGGGAAGTCCAAGATCAAGGCACTGGCGGGTTAGGTGATTCTGGTGCCTTGAATGCTTTGTCCTTACATGGTGGAAGGTGGAATGGCAAAGACAGGGCAAGAAGGAGCCAAATTCATCCTTTTATAATGTTACAAATCCCACTCACTAGTCTTCATGGCCTAATCACCTCTTAAAGGTCCCACCTCTCAATGCTGTTACAATGGCAATTAAATTTTAATGTGAGTTTTGAAGGGGACAAAAACATTCAAACCATAGCACTCCCCCAAAGGACAAAATGTTCTGAAGATTCAGGGGTGGCAGGATGACAAGATTCAGGGGGATGAATGGTCTAAGATAGTGTCCTGGAAAGGGGTCATTTGAGTTGGACTTAGTAGAATACTCAGAGTCTTGATGGGTGAAAGTGGGGCAGGGGAGGCATTCCAAGTGCAGATAATTCCTGGAGCAAGGAGGTGGGTGGTAGGGGCTGGGTTTGGGGAATGCTGGCCTAGGAGAATAAAGGCAGTCTGCAGCTCGATTTGGAGGGTCTTGAATGCTGCTGTAAAGGAGGCTTCCAGGAGTATGATCAGTTAGTTGGTCCGTTGGGAGCAGGGGCACCACCCCAGGTCAGAAAGATCTTCCTGGAAGAGGAGTTGCTTGGCATGGGCCTTGAAGGGTGATTTTTTCTACTATTTCCCCAGTACCCCTGCACTTCCTGCCTTCTTGCTTTGGTCCAGGTTGTTCCCTCTGTCTGAACTATCCTCACCCCTCCTGCTTCAAGCATCTCCCAGGAGGAAAGTTTCCTGTCACTTTCCTGACCCTCGTCCCTGTGACATTGTTTCCTCCCAGTCAATCCCACGCTAGTGTTTCTCCAATACAGCATTACAGGGCACACTCAGCTCCTGGCTGAGGCTCCCCAAAATTGATATCATACTCACAGGTCCAGCTGCCTGCCCCCAGACAAAAGCAAACCACTCAAAAGTCAAATGTTGGTGAAAACGGAAGTCAGCTTTTATTCAGGAATACCAGCGACCTGAGGAGAGGTGTTAGGCTAAACCCATCTCTCTGGTAAACCTCAAGGAGAATGGCCAGGCTAAAGCCATCTCAAAGACTCAGGCTTACCGAGGGGTTTTTAAAGGAGGGATTGAGAGAATGGAATTGGGGAGGTGAAAAGCAGGAGAGAAGGGGACGTGAGCTATGAGGGGTCCATGTCTACGAGTCAGGTACGAGGTCTCACCAAGGCTTCTTCTGGTTTTTGTTCTCATCTTCGCTGCAATCTCAGGACCCTGCAACATTTTGATTTGCTCCAGAGTAGAATCATCTTTTCTGCAAAGTCTTTTGCATAGTTTCACTCACAGAGCTCTGGTTGACTTGGCTGACACCCAAGGTCAGTTTCCAGTCATTTGGCCTTGATCACTTCTCAAAGCTCTTACAAGCCTCAGAGAAAGAACTGTTAGCTTTGCAAAGTACTGATTAGCTTCCCAGCCTTGTTCTCCTATTTAGCAAGCACGATAGGAAAGTCATGGGGTGGGAAGAAAGAGTGAAGAAGAAAAAACTGTCCTTTTTAATCCACCCCCAGCAGCCCAGGCAGTTTTAGGTCTGAACATGGCTTCAGTCCTGCTCACTCCAACAACAGCACCATGTTGCCTGGCAGCTGCTTTTACTTGTACTGTACATCAGCCCCAGCCTGTCTCCAGTGAAGGGGTGTGCCATTCCCAGGGGATCATTCATCACACCTGTTCAGGTGCTGGAGAATCCCTAGGCTTTGGGTGCATTAGGCCAGAGCAGTCACAAACATCCCAGATTCACCCTGTCCCTCTGGTGGGGAGGGAGCTCCAAGTACTCTCTGGCCTTGGGAAATGGCCCCAGATGTCCCCTGGCTCAAGCTATGCTATCTCTGTAACTTACAGTCTATGCAGCATGGGTAGGGACAGGCTACGGGTCACACCATCAAATCTGATTTAAATTCATCCTCAATCGTCATGTTGATGTTCTGTTGGGAGCTGACCTGGAAGCCTGAATATACCTGGTCTTATTTACTTCTCACACCAACCCAGTGGGGCCCAGAATAGTTATCCCCATTGCAGGGATTAAGAAATGGAGCTCTGACTTGCTCAGGGTTATTTATGCTGCAGAAAAGTGACAGCTCCTGGGTCTGGACCCAGGTCTCCTGACTC
Source organism: Galeopterus variegatus (assembly GCF_000696425.1). Taxonomy (NCBI): domain Eukaryota; kingdom Metazoa; phylum Chordata; class Mammalia; order Dermoptera; family Cynocephalidae; genus Galeopterus; species Galeopterus variegatus. The sequence continues at coordinate 178,073 of NW_007728209.1, read as the reverse complement.
CAGCTCCAGTGCTTGTCCCACAAAGCCAGGCTGCCTCAGTGAGTGCTCCCCAGCTGGGTGCCGAGGTTCTCTCTGCCCTGGCTTCCTTTGAGTGTCCTCCTCTCCTCTCCCTCCCCAGAGGGTGGCTTATTTCTCTAAGCTCAAAAAGAAGAAAAAGGAAAAGGGAGACGGTGAAATAAATTTATTGCCATGTTAGAAACATTGGATTGAAGAATTGATCCCTACGGCTAAGTAATTTCCCTCTTTCGTGCAAAATATAAATAAATCTGTATGGCTTATGCTGAGTGATGAGCCTGGGCCGCCGGCTAAATTTCATGACATGGAATGCCCTTCAGAGTCTCCGGCTTCCTCTCCTTGACCCCATCAACGAGCTGTTCTAAATAGCCCTTGTGTTCTCCCGAAGGGGGGTCTTTGGCAGCTCCCTCGTCTCGCTGCAGTTAGGCAGACTTAGGGACGTCTTGCAGAGTCTTTCCATAGCGCAGCTCGACCCTAGCAGGTGTGGCCTGGAACTGCTGATTTTCAGAACCGTAAATAGACCGGCTTAATTATTATTATTATTACTCTTTTCTCTAGGCTAAAGGGGAGGGGGTGGAAAGTGGGGGGGCTGGTGTCTCAAGTGTGTGATTATGTCACATGGAACGCTCCTCTTCCCTAAAGGTTTCATCTAATTTCTGGGAAGAGCTGGCTGGTGTGGTGTGTCCTAAATTAATCACAGGGGAAGCTTTAGTCATCCCGCTCTCATTGTGGTTTAATTTTAGCGTGCTTCCCTGGGGTAGCTCTCCTCCCCTGCCTCTATCTAGTCTTAGGGAAGGACCTGGAAAGAAAGAGGAGTGTTGGCTGGCAGATGCTGCTCGGGGGAAGCTTTAGTCATCCCGCTCTCATTGTGGTTTAATTTTAGCGTGCTTCCCTGGGGTAGCTCTCCTCCCCTGCTTCTATCTAGTCTTAGGGAAGGACCTGGAAAGAAAGAGGAGTGTTGGCTGGCAGATGCTGCTCCCTCCTGGCTGGCATGGAGAGGGGATGTTGGTCTCTGTACCCCACTCCTGCCAGGTGGGGTCCCCTGGGCTTGGAATCTCAGGAAAGGATTTTATAAGGTGCAGGAGTTTTCCAGAAGACAGATGGCCTGGCCTCGTTGGGTGGTTTTTCCATCTTTGATGGTGCCAGGAGTGCAGATGGACAGACTCTAAGAGGTTAGGAACCTAGGACTCGAGGAAGGGGATGCAGCCTGCATCATGGTGGGGCAGATGTGGTTGCTTCCCAGAAGTCTTGATGTGGGCTTGTGAGTAAAGAAGCAGAAGCTTCCAGGGCAAATGTTGGGGGTAGACAGGGGGCAGGGGAGTCAGTTTATGCATTTATGCTTTGAGGCAGCCTCTGCAGCTTTTGTCTTCAGCCCCTGAAAGACTGACCACCCTGGGGGAAGGAGCAGCTCAGCTCACACGTAGACTCTGCCTGTGTCTTTGACCTTCTGTCTCCATTGGGAGTGAACATTGGGTTTAAATATGGAGGGTCTGCCCAGGTGGGACCCACAAATCCCTTATCTTTGCTGCTAGCAGGAGTTTATGAGGATCCTGGGTCCATCCTTCAATTCTCCTAGTCTTGACCTTGCTGCTTCTTAAAACCAAGAGCCAAGGATAGAAATTGGCGCTGGGGCTGAGGCCTCGGCCATGCCCCCCTGACACGTGCAACCAGCCCAGCAACAACCACCAAGCTGCAGCAAGAAGGGACCCAGGTTCCCATATGGGATGGTGAGGGGTGAGGGCTTTTGCCACACCCCCTGACATCTGCACCCAGCCCAGCAATGACCAAGCCATCGCTGGAAGCTCCCCGGTCTCTCCTGTGGGAATGTCGGGGGTGCCACAGGCCTCAATCCCACCCCTCCTCCTTCCTCCTTCTTCCATCCCATTTCCTTCCCCTTTCCCCTCTCCCCCTCCTTCCCAACTGCTCCACAACAACATCCTAGAATGTAAAAAATAATATTAATAAAATCACATTTTCTTTAAAGAAGAAAAAAAAAGAAATTGGCACTAGGAGTTGTGTTGTATGAAACCACCTGCAGTGGGTATGTACCATGCTAGTTGGCCTTTTAGCATTAGAACCCCTTCCCATGCCTGAGACTTCTTCCAGCTTTTGAGCAGTGGTGGGAACCAGACAGAGAATCTGCAAACTCACTTTCCCAACTTGCCTTCCCGTCAGGGCATAAGCTGGGGGCCCTGGCTCTGCCCATTGGTCATACCCATTCTGGACTTGGACTAGGAAGTAAAGAAGCGGGGAACTACGGAATCATTCCTGTGAGGTGGCAGCAACAGTGACAGCTGCATCTACCTTCTAGGTACCAGTAGTGGAAGTTCTAGCAGCAGCGTCTGGGAAATAGAAAGACAGGGCCAGTGGCGGTTTTGTGGGGTGATGGTGGTGGGACTCTCCTCCACACCCAGGGATGAAATCATGACAGCCTGTGGTTTGCTGCAGTGAAACACCTAAGAGAGCATCCCTTGGGACCCAGACACATGCTCTCCATGGGGTGGCCTGAGATATGGCTGTGAACCCTGTAGGAAGAGTGGAGAACGTGGTTACTTCTTTGACTTTAAGGGAAGTACAGCAGAAAAGAGATGAGTTCTAGTCCAAGTTTTCTGCAGGGTGAGGCAGAAAAAGAAAAAGGAGGAGGAATCGTGTAATTGTGCTGCAGAAAGCCTTTCCTGCCAGCTACTGGTTCTGAGATCCCTGAAGGCCAGGTTCAAAAGTGAACGCGGATCGCCCAGTGGCAGCCTCAGCCAAGTTCTCCATTGGGCACTGTTCCCATTGTCAAGGCTCAGGGGACTCCCCACCTCCCACTCCTTTGAAGCTCTCCCAGTGACTGGACATAGAAGAGCTGTTCTTTCAGTGTGTGTGTGTGTGTGTGTGTGTGTGTGTGTGTGTGTGTTTGTGGTGTCTGGGACTTAGTCAAGTGTGGATCCCTGGCCAATATGCAATGACAGTTAGGGCTTCCCATTGTGCTTGGGATGACATCCAAACTCCGAGTGACCCATAAACCCCTGCACGTTTGGCTACCACCCATTTCTCCAGCCTCCAGTATGGCTACAACTCTCTCTCTCTCTTTAAGCCATGCTGGCCTGTCTTATAGGTCTTCAGAAGCAGTTAGCACTTGTCTTTCAGATTCTTTGCATATATTTTCCTGCTGTCTGGAACATTCTTCCTGCCCTTTTACTGGCTTACTTCAGGCCTTTCTCCATTCTTAAGACTAACCTGTGCACAAAATCCAGTTAGTCTTTCTGAACCCAATTCTCCGTGCTTGAATCAGTGTTGAACAGAACAGATCTATCACCTCCTCTTGTGTGGATGTTATACCTCCATTAATGCAGCCTCTGATCACTAAATTATTTTAGCTGGTTCATAGCATTGACTCACCTATCTTTTCAGCCTTCTAATATCCCTGGGACTGTCCGCTCTTTCAAAGGCTGTGAATTCAAGTCTGCTCATGTGTAGTTTATCGCTGGAAATAGCTGGGCCTGGCTTCAAGGCTGGTCTCCATCCTGCTTGCTCGTCTTCCAGGCTCTTTTGGCTTC
>NW_007728209.1:172039-173462 GCF_000696425.1 Galeopterus variegatus | reverse complement strand
CTCTGAGTTTCTTGGCTATAAACGTGGAGACATTTTCAAGGTACTAGGAGAGTTTCAGAGACATTCTGCATGGAGAAAGGGAGATAGCTATGATATCATTTTGTGATTTTAGTCTGGCCACTGCCTTCTTATTTAGACATTGTTCCTGCTCGCATCTCCTTGTGAAGTGCCCACACTGGTGCCCAGTCCTCTGCCTGTAAGGGCTGTCCCTCCCTGCCACCCATACAGATCCTCCAAAGTTTTGCTGTCTCTGGGAAGCCTTTCTGGACAGTTCCAGCTGTAGGGAGAATGCCTTTTCCTGATGCTCTGGGTGCCTAGAGAGGCTGCTGACACTTGGCCCTGCCTTGGACAACTCCAGAATCCTTCTGCTCTGGGCTTTCATCTCTCCGGACACTCTGGCCAGCCAGGCACCATGCTTTTCTAGCACCAATTGACGCTTATTGAGGGGCATTAGAGTGTGGCGTTTAAAAGCAATGCAGAAAAATAGTATCTCTGCAGCGGAGAAACCTGGAAACACCACTTTAACCAAGTAATGAATGTTAACATCACTAGTGACAAGTCACGTTGATATCATGTGGCCCTGATATGATACGAGGAGTAGGGCACTTCACCTCTGTGGATGCTTCTCCCAAATCCATAACCTCAGACTATTCAAGAGAAAATATCAGACAGACCCAAACTGAGGAATGTCCTATAAAATATCCTACTGCCACTCTTCTAAAAAGTTATGGTCATGAAGGACAAGGAAAGACAGAGAAATGGTCACAGATTAGAGGAAACTAAGAGACACGAATGCAATGTGGGATGATGGATCAGACCCTGGAACAGAAAAAGGGCACTAGTGGAAAAACTGGGAAAATCCAAATAATGTCTGTAGTTTAGTTAAAAATATTGTACCAATGTCAAATTTTAAATTTTGATAAATATGCCATGGTTAGTTGAGACAGTCACATACGAGGAAGTGGGGCAGAGTATATGGGAACTCTCTGCTTCATCTGTGCGACTCTTGTATAAATCTGAAAGTATTTCAAAATAAAAAGCTAAAAAAAGGGCAAATGTCCTGAAAACAGAACACATGGGCCTAATCTGGCCCTTCCACTTTCTAGTTGTTTGACTTTGGACTTGAAATGCAACTCTCTGAGCCTCAGTTTCCTCATTTGGAAAACGAGGCTAATAACACTGCCTACCGCTATAGCATTGTAAGGACTAAATGAGTTAATAATGAGATATACACCTAGAAAGTGTCTGGCACGCAAGAAGCAATCAATAAGGTTTTGCTATTATTATTGTTATTGATGAAGGAGGAAGTCCAACTTCTAAAAGTGGGGAGGAATGAAGGATATGCTGGGTGACAGCATTCAATAAGGTTTGAATAATTCGATGTGATTCAATGAAATAAACATCTGTGGATTTTGCCTGTGTG
>NW_007728209.1:166073-170515 GCF_000696425.1 Galeopterus variegatus | reverse complement strand
TCTACTCCAGTGAAATGAAGGAGCATGAGAAGAACGTGGCTTTATGAAAGTGCCTGTGAAAAAACACAGGGGTCTTAGTAGACTACAAGCTTCATGAGATCCAGCTGAGTAAGGTGGCTGCCACAGGGCAGATAGGCCTCGGGTGGCATGAATGGAAGAGCAGGGAGGTGCTGGTCCCCACCCTCCTGTCACAGGCCGCTATGAGCTCTTGTGCTCGGAGTATCTGGTTGAGTTCCAGCTGTGCCACTCCAAAGGGGATAAAGACACCTGGGAATCTATTTAATATGGGGATGGCATTCTAAGTCATACCCGTAAGGGACAGTGGAAGGACCTAAGGGTGTCTAAACCAGAAGAAAAGCAATCAGCAGAAGACAGAGCCGATGTGCCAGTGAGCCCCAGAGGACCAGTGAAGGGACATTACAGTGAGCCAGACTTTGGATTCCCCTGAACTCTGAATTGTTCACCTCTGTTCCTTTCTGCTTCATGCTTCTTTCTCCGAAGCCAGAATTCCTTTGCGCCTCCGGTCCACCGTGTGGGTGGAGGAGGCTCCCTCCCACAGATTCTGAGCTCTGCGTACCCAGTGAGGCTTAGTCTCTCTCTCCCTCTGTCCACCTCCAGTTTCCCACAGTCCTCAGGGACGGGACTCTGATTGGCCCAGCTGCAAAAGGAGGCTGAGCAGAGAATCCCACCATCGTGGCACCACTAACCTATCTGAACCTCTCGGTTGGGTGCTCCCAAGTTAATAAAGTCTTGCTCACCAACCTGAAGTAGAGAGCATGTCTGTTCCTTAAAAATTTGTCCTGCCCAGAGAGGTTGTGGCTACTCTCACTCCAGACCAACAGTAGGTTCCATTTTCTAATTATTTTGCTATTTCCCAGGACTGGAGTCATTTCTAATGTTCGAACGCCATGATTCTGTGCCCCTAGGGCCAGGGCTTGTGTTTGGGGAGCTGCTCAAGCTACTGGCTTTATGGCTCCTGTGCCCCTGGACTCTCCAGGGTTTGGGGCTGTGATGCTAATTGACCGTAAAGAGTGGGCTTGAAATTGGAATTTTGTGGGCTTCCAGGTCCCCAGTTGCAGTATCTGTGCTCATTAAGCCATGGTAGATGAATTGGCCGTGTGGTTGCTGACTGTGCAACCTTAGGGAGGGGCAGGAGCAGCTGGGGTTCCATTTCCCTGAGGTGCTGACGGCACGCTGGACAGTTGCTGGCACAGGCCTGGACACGGCCCCACTCAATGGGCCCCAGTCTCAGTCTCTCTCTGTCTCTGTCTCTGTCACACACGCACGATCCTGGGAATTGGGCATGAGGGATCTTGGTTGTCATTCTTCTTTACCTCTTAACTAGCTGTGTGACCTTGGGCAACCCAAACCCCCTGGGCTTCAGCTTGTATAAAATGAGGATATAAGGACTCCAGAGCTTTCTTAGACGAGGGGTTCCCGCTTGGTAGAGATGCCAAACATTGGGCCAGTCACGTGTAGGAAGTTCTGGAACTCAAACCATCCAGACCCCACCAGCCTGTGGGTGGAAACGCAGACACCACATCATTAGTCCTTGATTGGAAGAGCTGTAAACTCTGTCTGCTTTTTGGGAACTTGCCCGTCCACCTGCCATCTTCCCTGGTTATGTTGGGTAGCTCAGGGTAGCAGGCTCTCAGATCCGTGCCACTTCTTCAGCTCTGTCCTTCCTGGGGAAGCCCTGTGCTCACCACCAATGGAAGGTGGCAGCTGGTCACTGTCTCTGCTGCTGTTGTCCAGGTGAGAAGGCCACCCCCCTAGCACTCTGCCTGGTGCAGCCGGCCCCGGTTCTGCTCCATGTCCCCTTAGACACCGCTGTGGGGTACTGGAGCTGAGATAGAGAGAAGACCCAACTCGCCTTTCTCCCTGTGTCAACCTGGCCACGTGGGCACCAAAGCAACCCAGCCCAGAGTCTCACACACTCCATCGTCTGGGCCCAACTCCTACTCCACAGGGTTCAACCCCAGCCTGTCAGGTGAGCAGGGTGACAGATGCCATCTCACCCCATCCCTCTATTGTCATCCCAAACTTCCTTCCCATTCAGGAAAACACCGGATACTCCCACTCACCTGAACTGCTTCAGATGCTGAAAGCTTCCAAAATCCAGCCCCAGCCCAGCCAGGTTACCACCAGTTTCTCTGATTTCTGTTTGAATGTTTATGTCAATCAAAATTAACCAACATTTATTGAATACTTATTGTGTAGCCAGCATGGAGGAAATTACTCTTTTCTTTAAAAAATTTTTTTTTCTGCTCTCTGATTTTTTTTTCTCCCAGATTTCTCAGCCTTCTGGAAGGGATGCCTTGAATTATTCAACCTTCAGTACAGATCTCTGGAGAACAGAGCCTCGCGGCTACTTTAATCACTAGAAAGGTTCAGAGTCAGTTATAATCAAGCCGGAGTCCACGTGGAAATGCTCATCTCTGGCTTGAAAACAAGATCAAAAAGAACACCAAGGAGGAGATAAAATCTGAGAGGAGGAATGGATGTTGGTTTCCAGGGGCTCTTAGGTCCTTCTCATATTTCCACGGGGGGTTGCAGCCCCGAGGCCCCGGCCCCTGGGACCCCTCTCTTCTCAGCAAGGCGCATTACTGCACATTTCTCTGAACTTCTCTAATGGCACTATGGAGCCGGTCACAGCTCTCTGCCAATTCAGGGTCAAATTGAGCAAGAATTGGACCTCTCTCTGATGGAGGTTGGGAGAAAGCTGCTGCCTTTTAAGAATGTGAGCGGAGGGAGGTGAAGACGAGACTGGGGGAGGGGCTCTTTCTACCTGTGCTGCCCTGGGGTTGGGCATGTTGGGGCACTGGGTGGAGGGCATCTGTAGGTGAGCGGAGGGAGGTGAAGACGAGACTGGGGGAGGGGCTCTTTCTACCTGTGCTGCCCTGGGCTTGGGCATGTTGGGGCACTGGGTGGAGGGCATCTGTAGGCATAACCAGGGAGGGAAAGTGTCCTGAGTGTGGAGGGGGTCTGCCAGCTTCGTTTTAGGGGAGGGATGAGTCTGGGTTCTCATTCAGGTTCCTGTCTGAGTCCTGGGAAAGTGACGGGGTGGAGGTATGCAAGTAGAAACAAGGAGGAGGTTTTGGTAAACTTTGGGGCACAGGGTGGTCCAGCTTGTGTCATCTGTGTCAGACAGTGTGGCGTGAAAGTGTGGGGGGGCCATTGTGCTCAGCTTATTTTGGGGGCTTCAGAGAATGCAGACTGGCATTGGGGTGTTGAGGATCCAGGCTGCTTGTCCCATTGATGGCTTGATAGGTCCCCACCTTCAGCAGCAGGGGGACACTGAGGCAGCCGAGATGGCGCTCAAGGAAACATCTCCCCTCTCCCCCTATGCCCACTATGCTCCTCTCCCAGATGGGTCAGCACTGAGGGCAAGAAACTGTGCCCCCCACCCCTAAAAGAGGAAGGACGCTTGTTGCCTAAGTGAAGGAGTCCGAGGCGGCCACGGTGAGGGTTGGTAGGTGTGCTGTCCTCTGTCTTGCAGCCCCTGGGGAGATGGGATGGAGTGCTGGTTGGGGCTGTTCCAGTGGGAGGTCGAGTTCCTGCCTCTGTGTCTTTTCCCTCCCCTCTCCCAGCTGGCAGCCTGAGTACAGCCTAGTGGGGGTGGGGTGGGCTTCTCCCTCTTATCATCTCTCTCTCTCTGGTCCTGGACGGCAGGGGCAGGGACAGCTGGGCTTGTGCCGGAGCCAGATCTTGTCTCTGAAGTCAGGTTGGGAAGTTGGGGGCTAAGCCAAGCTTGGGAAACAAGGCCTCCTGGGCCCAGCCCAGCATGCTTGCATGGGGATTGGGACTGGAAATCGGTTGATAAGACGGTGCTGGCCCTGTGTTTTCTTGGTGGATTTTTCTTCCCTAAGGATCTCTCAGAAGAAGGGAGGTGGATGGGCCAAGGCGGGATTCGGGAACTCTGGGATTGGCCCCAGTGCTCTAACAATTCCATCTCGGTAGTGCTCCGGTTCCAACTCAGTGGTGTTGGAGGGTGCGGGGAGCCTCTGGAGCCTCAGGAGGCAGGGTCCTTGTCCCCCATATTGGTGCCCTCGATGATGGATGTCGGTTGCCGCCACAGGGCGGATGTCGGTTGCCGCCACAGGGGCGTGGCTTGTTCCTGCGGCTGTGTGGGCAGCAGAGGCCTTGGTGACGGGTCTCACTGATAGGACCAGACCAGGAAAGTGGAAAATGGCATACGTTAAGGTGACAGCTGAGAGGGTGTGTCTGAGGAGTACACGTGAGTCACCCACAGGGGTGTTCAGGCTGCCTGGCATCCGGTCAGCTCTGTCGCTGACCAGTCACCCTTGGTTTCTTGGTTTGCAGGTGGGATAGAAGGTTGTAGTAAGGATTAACAAGCAAATGCATGCAAAGCACTTGGCGTGGTGCCTGGAACGTAGAAAACACCCAGCGAATGGCTCTTAATGCTCCATTGTGTCTCCATG
>NW_007728209.1:164800-165318 GCF_000696425.1 Galeopterus variegatus | reverse complement strand
GAATCAGCAAAAAGCCGACTACGTCCTGTTATAAACATGTACCACGCAAATGAAAAAAATGCACAACACAGAAGAGTGTAGATTTCTCCACCCTGGGGGGCTGTTGGCAGTTTGATGCGTTTCTTTCCATACCTACCACTATATGTATGCAAACATATATGACATGTGTATACACACTCTTTCCTCCTTTCCTCCCTCCCTCCTTCCCTTTCTCTCTCTCTCTCCTCTCTTCTTTCAAAGGGGAATCATGAAATATACAAAGTATTGCCCTTCCTTAGTGATCTGCTTAACCCCTCCCATTAATGTGTTGGGTGCATCTTTCTATTATCAATACTTATATTTCTATCACCCCTCCCCCTGCCATATATTGCAGTTCCCAGAAGATTTAGGGAATGGAAGGGAACAAAGGGTTTTCTTACAGTCCCAAGGGAGAATCTAAGAAAGGAGGCACTTTTATAAAAGCTTTTTAAAAAATTATTTTTGAGAGTTGGAATCAACCTAAATGCCCATCAACAGAT
>NW_007728209.1:153212-163862 GCF_000696425.1 Galeopterus variegatus | reverse complement strand
AAAAGCTTTTTAAAAAATTATTTTTGAGAGTTGGAATCAACCTAAATGCCCATCAACAGATGAAGGGATAAAAAACTATGGTGTAGATACACAGTGGGATACTATTCAGCTACTAAAAGAAACGCTATCCTGTCATTTGCAGCGACATGGATGGAACTGGAAACCATCATGTTAACTGAAGTAAGTCAGGCACAGGAAGACAAATACCCATGATCTCACTCACATAGGGAATCTTAAAAAAAAAAAAAAAAAGTGGTTCTCATAGAAGGAGAGAGTAGAAGAACAGTTACCAGAGGCTGGGAGGGGAGGGGTAGAGAGAAGGGGTGGACTAATGGGCACAAAACGATGCCATCTGCCCTAAGTGCATCATCGTGCAGTGTATGTGTGTATTGAAACAACACACCGCACCCCACAAAAATGTACAAGTAAATGCTAAAATTAAAAAAAATTATTTTCCCTGGTTAAAACATTAATATATCTTTTAAAAATACCTGGAAAACACCGTATATACCTCATAATCTCACCACCCAGACGTAATTATTGTTAACATTTTGGTACAGTTCTTTCTAGTCTTTTTAAACGTCCACTGTCTGGTGTATGCTTATGTGTGTGTGTATTTAAACAAAATTAGAATTACACTGTCACATTTGTAATTTATGTTCTCTACTTAACATTATTTCATAGATGGTCTTTCACTACGCTATATCATATGGGCCCAAATATATGATATCTGAGAATATAAGGCCCAGTTTTCCTAACTGGAAGATTGAGTAGTAAGTTTTGGGGCCAACCTTGAATATACACATATGAATATTTATGGGTAGAGATGAAATCATTGAATGCTTACTTATAATATTTGATTTATAAACTTAGTTACACATAGATATTTAAGACTGCGCATAACATAAAATATGTTAAACTTAGAAAGATTCATTTTCTCGGGGCGGCCCTTGGCTCACTCGGTAGAGTGCGGTGCTGATAACACCAAGGCCATGGGTTCGCATCCCATATAGGGATGGCCGGTTAGCTCACTGGCTGAACGTGGTGCTGACAACACCAAGCCAAGGGTTAAGATCCCCTTACCCGTCATCTTAAAAAAAGAAAGATTAAAAGAAAGACTCATTTTCTCGTGTCACATCTCGTGGTTCTGTGTGTCATACCGTCTCTGCCGGCATCTCTGACCCCTGCTCATTCTTCCCCGGTCTGCTTTGTGAATTACCCACCATAGCTGTCCCGAGCACCTCATTTTCATTCTTGCCTAACTTGTTTGAGATTGAGATGCAGCACTTTAAAAATCTGTGTACAATGTTGTCTCTGCAAATCCTATTCCAAGCCACAAGTACCTATTTGCATAACATTAGGACAGTCTTTTTATTTGTTCTGTAAGTGTGTGTTAGTGATCTCCACCACATAACCACTTACTGGATTGCTTTTAAAAGTGATCTTTAAAGTCTTGTTTACAATGACAGTCAACATTTTCAATTGTGAGGTGGTAACCCCAAGAACAATTACTAAATCCCTGTTAAATTTCTTTGCCTACTTTTTGCCAATTCCTGCAGATGACCTCTATAAACATCCCCAACTAGCATTGATTGAGGTCAGGTAGGTCTAATGTGATTCCCCAAACAGTACTTTGTTGTTTATTTTAAAGTAACTAAGAGAGAGTGTGCTTAATAGGAGAGTCTTTGTAAGGACTTGAATTTAAAGAGATTTTCTCTTTTCTAAAGGATAATAGTCAGAAAAAATCCTCATGTTAAGTTTGAAAATGTGATTTTTTTTTTAAAAGACAAGATTAATGGAAGCATGGTTTTCCATCTTTTGGCCGTGTCCTAATTGATTTAATCCTTCCTCGATTGTTGGACAGTTCAATTATTTCCACTTTTTTGCTATTATAAATAACAAGGCACATTCTTGTACTTGTATCTCTGGCACATTACAGATTATTTCCTCAGGACAAATTTCCACAGGGTCAAATGGTGTGGATATTGTTAAGGATCTTGATATATCATGCCAAATTACCCTTCAGAAAAGTTGTGTCAATTTATAATCCCATCAGCAGTGAATGGAGGTGGCACTTTATAATAAACACGGACATTTCTGAAATTAATGGGGAAAATTCTTCTCCATAAACTCATTGAGCTTTGTGTGGAGTCACAATTTATAGGAGCTGTAGGAATTCTTAGAAGTACCTAGTCCAGCTGATTTCTCGATGCATACCTCTTGTGATGGGAAGCTCTCTACCCAAGAGGAGCCCCTGCAGGGACCGGACAGTTATGATGCTAACTCTTCTTTAGTTTAGCCCAAATGTGCTTTCCTATAACTTGCACAACTAAGCAGATATTGATTGTGCTCCTCCAATGTGCACCTAGCCTAGCGTATGTTGGGCACACCCACTCACGGGAGTTGGGGGAAGGGGAAATTGAGTGCTATGTAAAAGACACCAGCTCTGGAACCAGGCACCACACCAGGCACAACTAACTCCATAAAGCTGGAGTTATTTTCTCATATCTTAAAGATACAGAAATTGAGGTTCAGAGAGGTTGAGCAACTTGTCTAAACTCTCGCAGCTGGTAAGTTGAGAGGCTGGGGCTGTCTGACTTTCTAAGGCCCCACACTGCATTCCTTAGGTCTTCTTTTTTGGAGCTACTCCAAACAAGCTTGTCTTACAGGATAGAGCCCCCTGCACTTTCCCGGCCATGTCTGGAGAGAGCACACCTTATGCAGCTCTCAGGATAGCCCTGATTTTAGATCCTCTGTCCAGCTGTCCCATATGTGCTCCCATTGTGGTGGTTTGCACTGAGTGGACCTGGTTAATCTGGGAATCCCCTTCCCTGTGTGAACTCAGGTTACACTTGGCCCGAGAGGAAACTGCATGGGATTGGAGGGTGGGAGGGAAGCAGCAGCCATTACTCCTTGAAGGTTGTTGTAGTCAGATGGAGGGACAGATGCAGAGGTGGCCTGCAGGTTCCAGCGTGGCCTCACTCTCCTCCCTCTGTCTCCAGCTCTTCTTCCTGGCTACCTACCTTTGTGACCAATGGTGGCTCAGGCCCATCACCGGGGACTTGGCTGCAGACCCATGGAGCAGAACCATGTAGGCACGGCTCTTCACGGGCCTCTCCACCAGCTCCCCCATTGTGGTCCCATGTGCTGCTGGATGTGCTTGACTTCTCTAACTGAGGGTTAGTGGCTCCTTCTCTGGGCCTCCAGCTGCCCTTCTGGACCTTTGCTCCCGGAGCAGCTCCCATAATCGTGTAAGGGCTGATTCCTATAATAAATTCCTGGTCTCAAAGCACTCATAGGAATTCTGCTCCCCTGGCTGAACCCTGGTGGAAGGCTTCATGTGACTTCAGAACTAGGTCTAAGAGGCCTAGCGATGTCCCCTCTGCTCTGTTGGCATGCTGAGACCACCGTGCTGGGAGGAAACCCAGCCGGGCCTTCCAGAGGCTGAGAAGCCATGTGGAGCCCTGGCCAGTACACAGAATCATGAAAAATAGTAAATCATTGTAGGGTTTTTTATTTTTGGCTAAGAAAATATTTTTCTTTATTTTCCTATTAGTTGATTGATCTGCCATTACATTCCATTGCATAGTCAATTAAAATATAAGTAAAATTTAGTGTAATCTGATTAGAATAATCCAAATTTGAAAATACTGTATTTTTAAATACAATACAGCTGTATTTATTAACTTACACAAAATAAAATTTGCTGCATTTTTATTGTGATAAAACACATACAACATACTATTTACCATTTTAGCCATTTTATGTGTGCAGTTCAGTAGCATCAGGTGCACGGACGTTGCACAGCCGTTCTCTTTCCAACTGCTGAACGTTGTCATCATCCCAGACGGCAACGCTGCACCCCGATCCTTCCTCCCTTGTTGTAGGTTTAAGTCTCTAAATTTTGGAGTTCTCTGATTTTTTAGTTTTAAAAACATCATTTCCCAGGAAAAACTATGAAGACAGTAAAAAGATCAGTGGTTGTCAGAGGTTGGTGGAGGGGAGGGACGAAAAGGGGGAAACGCAGAAGATTCTTTGGGCAGTGGAAACCCCCTGTCTGGTAGTGTAATGGAGGAAGCCCATGCGATGACCAACACCAGGAGTGCACCCGCATGTAAAGTATGGACGCTTGTGATTAGACCTGTCATCGCAGGTTCATCAGTGGTCACAAATGGTGCCCTGGCAGTGTTGATGATGGGGAAGGCTGTGCATTGTGGGGGCGGGGGCATATGGGAAAGCTCTGTACCTTCCTCTCAACTTTGCTGTGGACCTGAAACAGCTCTAAAAAATCGTCTTAAAAACAAACAAACAAACAAACACCAAAATATTGTTTTCCAGTCTCTATGTCTCCTCTTCCCCAGCCTGGATAGCACTAGAGTATTTTCTTCAGCCGTTCTGCACATGGTCAGCTTTCAGGTTCCCGCAGCCCTGGGCCTCGCCTGTTTGTCTTCAAGTGGGGTCTGCAGCAAGCACGTGACCCTCTGAGGGTGACTGGAGCAGCCCTGTCCAGGGCAGAGTTTATAAACTGGTAGCCCGAGGCTGCATTAAGGCCACCTGTCTATTTTATTCAGTACGTACCACTGACCTGCACAGTGCTTGAAGGTAATTTGGATTTGTTTTCAATGTTGAAAACTCTGGATATTCATATACAAATCTGGAGTTCTGGTTTCTCTTAAAAATAACACCTGGCTGCACCGGTGCACATCCCCACAGATAGAGCTCTTGGCTGGCTGAGTAGAGGCTGTCCCTACTGGGTAAGAGCTGTGCTCTCGAGCCTTCTGGAGTCCAGACCAGGCCCAGCTGTGCTTACATTCCAACACCTTACACCAGCCCCTTTACTCGTTCACTCTATGTGCTGCTCGGCACCTGGGCTTTTGAGTTTCAACCTCTGATCTACAGGGACAATCACCTCCCATGAGTGTGGCTATCCTTCTGTTAATACAGCCTTAGGGTTCTAGCTATTTGGCCACTACACTCCAGGTCTCCTAACCTTCTGAGCTTTTCTTGGGAACTTGTCCTATAACATCTTGGAAGTGACGCTTAAGGGAGGACATAGGGGCTTTGGTGGTCTTACTACCTTCTCTTGGGACTGAAGGGAAAAAGGTGGAAAGTGAGTGCCTGGCTGGGGGCTTGTGATAAAGGCAGGCTTTTGATTTTAGGACCAGATTCTAGCCCAGATCCTGTCCTGACAGCATTTTTCAGCCTCACTCTAGGCGCTGACCTAGTTTAGCGTGAGGAGGGCAGAGTGGTTTGTGGGTCATCTCTGATTCCCTAGAGACTGGCATACAGTGGTGTCTTAGTAAGTGTTTGTTGAATCACATGTTTGAAGGGAGAAGCCCTGAAAAATGATAGAGGAATGCTGGCATGACAGAGAAGGCCCCCAGGAAAAACGTCTGCAGAAAGAGTTGGGTCCAGGCCTCCTAGCCTTGGAGAAGTCAAGATACAGAGGTGAACCTGGACGTAAACACAAGGGTGCACTAACCCATTCACTCATTCATTTTCAGATATTTGTAGGGTACTTACTGCTGCTGAATGTAGTCACTGAGACTCAGTGATGGGGCTGGGAAGGGTCCACTTTGACTTAAATAAAAGGTCTGATGGGGCATAAAGTGGTCATATAAAGTGGTCATATAGGTTCCAAACATGTGGAAAGGCTAAAACCCTCTCTTGGGAGCTTTAGGGCACTGGTGGTATCTATTGGTGGGCATCCAAGTGTTACTAGTCTTGTCTTTAGAATAAACAGGCATGGGTTAGAATTCTTTCTCTGCTGCTTTTTAGCTCTGTGACTTTTGGCAAATCTATGAGCCTCAGTTTCCTCACCCATAAAATGCGGACTGTACCTACCCCCAGGGTCATTGTGAGGATTATCTGAAATATTTATGTAAAGCACAGTGCCTGACGTGTCCCAGCTCTTCCATAAACGATGGCTTTAAGACTGCTGTCATTAGAAGGCAGGGGTAAGAAGCCAAGGGACAGTGGCTGGGTGCTGGTCTCAGCCTCCTGGGGAAGATGAAGGAGGTGTCCTGGTGCAAATCATCACATGAGCCCAAAGGTGGGCTGCAGGGGGATGGAAACAGCAAAGCCCTAGACACTTGCTGGGCATCTCATTTGGTTGGATGAAGAGGCCCCGATGAGGTCTTGCCTGGTTTTGGTTTCTCTGAGGGAAGGGAGTGGCCAGGGGAACTGCTACTCTGGGTCTACCTCTAGCCAAGATGGGCAGAATTATTGAGGTGGAAAAGGCACAAACTTGGAAAAACACGAGCAAGTCATAGCAGCTCCTAAAGCGGGGAAGGTCAGACTCCCCAGCCATAGGAGGGCAGATGCCAGGAGGTTCAGAGACAAGTCACAGGGGAGCCCAAAGGCTAAGAGGGGAGAGGAACTGACAGAGCAGGCGGTGGTCAAGAACTCAAGAACAGGATTCTGACATGCAATGGAGGACGGCCTCACAGGTGTCAGGGGAGACCCGTGGTGTTCTTGCCATGGGCTCATCTTTCAGGGGTTGCTGACCACTCGTAGGCACTGCCCACTCGGAACTCTCTGGGCCTCCCCAGGTCTAATCCTTATTAGCACAGCTGGAGGGAGTCCACGGACAATCCTGTTGATCAACAGATCCTTAATCTGCTCCTGCTGGTCACTGATCTCTGATAGCAATCTCCCAGGCCCTCTCCAGCCGGTGCTTAGCTCAGGCACACTCCAGCACCCACTCCTGAGAAGAAAATACGTGGTTCTCGCCCTGGCTGCCTTGCCAAGTGTGCATTTATTCCTCAGGTGTGGGAGAACTTCTGGCGTGAGAGCTGGCATTTCCTAGATGCGGTATATGAGGAAGGACTAGAGCTGAGGCTGTCCTCTTTTCTTCCCAGGATGACCTTCCATAGAGTGTGGCACCTACTGTTTGGTAAATGAGGGAAGTACCAAAGTCCAGCCTGCTCCCTGTGCTCATGAACTCCGCAGAGGCCTGTCCTGTCCCTCTGCCTGCTCAGTGGATCCTGCCAGCTGCTGGCAGCTGTGTCCACCTCTTCCCTTGCTCCTGTCCCAGACCCCCTTACACAGGGAGGAGGAGCAGGTGTTTGTATGAGAAATTATTATGTTTATTTGTATGCATCTCTCCTCTGGCCCTGTAGAGCACAGCCTCCCTTCTAAGCTGATCTCCCAATTTTCTTGGGGTCCTACCATGCCTGGGGTAAGAGTAACCATGCTGCCCATTTCAGTGGATTCTTTATCAGTGGCCTGCAGAACATCTCCCCACCTTCCCCACATTGACTGTAGAATTTGGGGGATGGGGGCATGGTTTCCCAGGTGTCTGATTCTACTCTGTGTGGACCCTGTGGCTTAGCTCTTGGGGGTGGGCTTGTCTATTTCCAGTCCCAGAAGGCTTGAGTGCTGTGGATGTGACCTCAATATGGTGGACATAGCTACATGAACACCTGTGCCCAGGCCTGGGCCAGGCCTTAACTGCCGACTCTTTCTCCAACCTGTTATGCTGCCTCCTTCCTGCCTTCCTCTCCAGTGAACTTCATCAGCAGTGAGAATTTAGGGGGTAGCCTAGTCATCCCTAGCTGAGTTTCTTTGTAAACCCTCCTCCTGCCCTGCCCTGTGCTCTCTCTTGCTTCAGCCTACACCAGTCTGCCAGGCTTTGTTCTAAACACAGTAAGGATGTTAATGTTTTTCTTCTGCCTTTTGGTGCATTTTTAGAAATTTAACTTCCAAATCTGTGCTCCTATCCACAAGAAACAATACGTATTCGGTGCTTTAAAGCAGGTGTCACAGGTAAGGAGGAAGTGAGCCCATGGGTGAGTTCTGCTCCAGGGTTTGAGAGAATTTCTCTTATGTCCATCAGTTCTCGACCTCAGGCGCCTGCTCCTCTTACATCGGGGTGCCTGGTGGGAATTTACTTTCCCAGGATTGTCGACCTTTTTTATGAATGCTCTTAGCTCTCATTGCTTCGTGGGTGCCATTGCCGTTTTATTATTTCTCCTTCTGGAATCTCTTTCTGAGCTTTTTCTGGAGTCTTCCCACCATCCCAGGGAGAGGAACTCTAGTGTTGCCCTCCACTAACCTGAGCATCTGGCTCGCTTCCCAGTCTCGACACTCCGCATTGGTCCCTCTGGGAGGCTTCCTGTCCACTTTAATCAGCACTAACACTCCACCACCCCTGTAAACGCTCTCCTGAAGAAGCCCCACTCGTGCTCCTAGTCTTCCTGCGGACTTCTGAGATCACACGACTCTCCGATGCTGCCCTATCTCCCCATAGCCCCTCGCTCCATCTACATAGCCCTTTGGCTCTGGCGGCCACCCTTAAATGCCCTTTTTCATCTTTTAGTTCAAATTCCCCCAGATATGGCTGTGGCCAGCTCATAGGATGGCTGGCCAGCCATTAGATGGTCTACCTTGAGTTGGGTGTTCTCTCTCTGACCAATCAGCTGTGGCTGGGTGGGGATGGAGTCACGTGATGCAGAACATGGCTGGTACCACTCAGCAGGGGCCATGGGAGGTGGATGATGATGGTACAAAGGCCAAGCATGCCCTCCAACATCTGCCAAACCTACCCAGGGCACATGCCTGGATCCTGTCTCCTTCCTGCTCACAGGGACAAGGCCTCACCTGTGTGTGCAGTGGGGAAAGCCTTGTTCTGAGAAACAAGGACATGGGCTGTAGTCTCAGATCTTCCAGCTTGCTGCTGTGTGATCTTGGGCAAGTCCCTTCCCCTCTCTGAACCTCAATTTTCCCATCTGGATAATGAGGGGATTGGATGGGATGAGATAATCTGTAAGAAACTTGCTAGCTCTCAAGCAGTACTCATCACAAATTCACTAGTGTTTATTGCCCATTTCCATGTGCTACGTGCTTTACCTGCAGTATCTCACTGAATCCTGTGACTATTTGCCAGTCTTTTTCAAAGGAGGAATGAAGGCTCAGAGACATTAGGTCACATGCCCAGGATCACACAGCCAGGAAATTGTGGGGCCTATCTGATTCCAGAGCCTTGGTGGAACCTTTCGGAGAAGGGGGTGAGGATCGAGGGCCTCCATTCTTGAAGGCATTGCCAGCTTCCAAGGCTGCTCCCTGGGCCTCAGTGCTGTCCTTGCTGCTTACAGTGGAATGGAGTTAGCATGTTTAATAAAACTCAGTGGGTTTTGAATCATCTCACCCTGTCAGAAGGTAATGGATCATCCACCGCCCCAACAGTCAGACACCATGCTGTCCCTGAACCACATTTATGTCCTTTAAATGCCAAAGCTGGATCAGGTCCTATTTCTTTCATGGGGAGGCCCAGCATCCCAGGAACTGCAGTCAGTCGAGTATTTTTTAGGTAATATTTTCTTCATAACACCTCGAACATACGAAATGGTTCTTTCATTACATGCAGGCACCAGGGATTTTTTCTTAAATTAAGAATTTGATACATTCCTTCAGTTCCCCTCCAGGGGTTACAGAGAGCAGAGAAAGTGATGCCTCGTGCTAATGTGCAGGTGTGGTTATGCATTTTGAAGGAGATCTTGACAATCTCCAGGAAAAAAAAATGTCCCCAAATGACCCTCAGTTCTTGGTGAGAAATGCTAACTTGTGTAAGTGCTGAAGGGCCTGGTGCCCCTGGAAATCCAAAGCCTGTCAGTTTGAAGGTCAAATGACAAAGTGGAATGGCATGTACATGTATGGATGTGCAAGCATGCATGTGCGTGTACATGCACATGCATGTGTGTTTGCACATGTGTGTGTATCTGCATGTGTGCGTATGTGTTGGGGGTGCAGGGGCACTGGAACCAATCCATTCCAAGCGAGTCCTCTGCAGAGGAGAGAGCACTGCACAGGGCTTGCTGTGTGACCTTGGAGCCATCCTCCCAGGGCTGTCGAGAGCCTTCGTCACCATGGCTCATGTGAAAAGGTGCCTGGTAACCTGCTGGTTCTTCTGGGCTGGATTAGGGCAAACAACTACAGAAGGTTGAGGGAGCAGGTCTTGAGGAGGGGGGTTGGTGTGGAGTTTTGTCCTGGCTTCAGCGAGTTACTTGGCTTCTCTGTACCTCAGTTTCCTCATCTGAAGAATGGGATAGTAATAGTCCCACATCTAGAGTGCTGGGAAGATTAAGTGAGTGATGATCAAAGTGTCTGGCACATGGCAAAACATTACTAATTTTTTTATACATAAGTTTTTATTGAAGCTGATAGACATATATATTTAAATTAATGAACTTTATTTTTTAGAGAAGTTTTAGGTTTACAGAAAAATTGATCAGAAAGTAAGGAGAGTTCCCATATACCCCCTTCCTGCCAATTTTCACTATTATTTACATCCTATATTAGTGTGCTACATTTGTTACAATTGGTGAACCAATATTGATACATTATTATTAACTAAAGTCCTTAGTTTACGTTAGGGTTCGTTCTGTGTTGTACTTTCTGTGGATTTTGACAAACATACAATGTCATGTATCCACCATTACAGTGTCTCACAGAATAGATTCTTTCGCTGCCTTGAAAATCCCCTGTGCCCCCGCTTATTCATCCTCCTTCCTCCTAACCCCTGGCAACCACTGATCTTTCTACTATCTCCATAGTCGTGCCTTTTCCAGAATGTCATAGAGTTTGGAGTCGTACAGTATGTAGCCTGTTTGGATCAGCTTCTCTCACTAGCAATATGCATTTAAGATTCCT
>NW_007728209.1:143319-153067 GCF_000696425.1 Galeopterus variegatus | reverse complement strand
GTACAGTATGTAGCCTGTTTGGATCAGCTTCTCTCACTAGCAATATGCATTTAAGATTCCTCCATGTCCTTTCATGACTGAGTAGCTCATTTCTTTTTATTTTTGAGTACTATTCCATTGTATGGATGTACCACAGTTTATCCCTTCACACTGAAGGACATCTTGGTTGCTCCAACTTTTGGCATTATTAATTTTATGTGGGAGGTGAGTGTCCTGGTTTGAGGGCAGGGACTTTAGAATCAGACTGAATGGCCGCACATTCTGCCTGCGCCTCTAGCCGGGTGATCATTTAATCCTTTTGACTTTCCCCCTCTGAGAAATGGGGCTATGATAAAGGAACACTGCTGTCACACGGACATCTACACTGTAATGGCTTAAGCTGAATAGAAATTTCTCTCTCTTTCAGGTAATAGTACAGATGGGGTGGGCTCCAGGTCAGCATGGGGTACCGCCCCACACTGGGTAAAATCAGGGACCCAAACCCAACGTTTCAGCACCAGGCTTCCACAGTGGCTGTGGTTGTCCCAGTCCCAGCCAGAGGGCAGGAGGTAAAGAGAGTGGGGGATATACCCTCTCCCATAATTGCCGTTGCTCACACACTATTGGACAGAACTTGGTCACATGGCTTCACATCACTGCAAGGGAAGCTGGGAAATGTAGTTATGTGTCTGGCTTTAATTCTTTTTTTGGCTGCTGGCTGGTAAGGAGATCTGAACCCTTGACCTTGGTGCTGTAACACTGCATGTCAACCAACTGTGCTATCCAGCCAGACTGGCTTTAATTCTAATGAGAGGAAGAGGAGAAGAGAGTTTGGTAGGCAGCTGGCAGCCTCTCCCGTGTAACAGAACCCACTTCATAGGTTTGCGATGAAGATTAAATGAGAAGATTTGTATAAAGCCCTTAGTTTGGTGCCTGGTACATAGTCCTCAAAATGTGTTAGTTCCTTCTATGATTACTCACTAGGAATTAAAGGGCCATAGCATTTCTGAGCTGGGGGCCTGTCTTAGTCTGTTCAAGCTGCTATAATAGAACACAGATGCTCCTCTACTTACGATGGGGTTATGTCCCAATAAACCCACCATAAATTGAAAATATCATCAGTTGAAAATGCATTTAATACACCTAACTTACCAAATATGATAGCTTAGCCTAGCTTACTTTAAACATGCTCAGAACACTTACATTAGCCTATAGTTGGGCAAAACCATCTAACACAAAGCCTATTTTGTAATAAAGTGTTGAATATTTCATGTAACTTATTGACTACTGTACCGAAAGTGAAAAACAGAATGGTTGTACGGGTACTCGAAGTATGATTTCTATTTAATGTGTATTGCTTTTGCACTATCGTAAAGTCGAAAAATTGTAAGTCAAATCATCATAAGTCAGGGACAATCTGTATCCTAGACTGGGTAGTTTATATACAGTGGAAATTTATTTCTCATGGTCTGGAGTCTGGGAAGTCTAAGATCAAGGCCTTGGCTTATATGGTGTCTGGTGAGGACCTGCGTTGTGGTTCATAGACGGCAGTCTTCTTTCTACGTCCTCACATGGCAGAAGGGGCCAGGGAGCTCTCTGGGGCCTCTTTCTTTCTTTCTTTTTTTTTTTTTCTCCTTTCTTTGTCTTTTTTACTGACCGGTAACGGGATCACAACCCTCGGTGTCACGCCCGCACCACGCTCAGCCAGTGAGCGGGAACCGGTCTCCACATGGGATCCGAACCCTCGGTGGGAGTGCCGTCGCGCTCCCAAGCGGCGCACTCTCCAGTGCACCACCGGGCCGGCCCTCTGGGGCCTCTTTCATCAGGGCACTAATCTCATTCATGAGGGCTCTGCACAAATGTTCAGCCAATTAGGGCCTTCTGAAGTGACCTAGCTCAGTGGGTTTCATACTGTGTTTAGTTTACCCCTTACAGACCTCTCAGAGACCCCAGAGGGGTGATGGAAGACCAGTGGGGCTCTGGCCCACACCTGGTTTCAACCAGAGATGCTTCTACCTTACCTATTTCACATGCTGTTTTCTATAAAAGGTTCAGTTGCAGAGAAGGGTCTGCAGCTTTTGAAAACTTAAAACTACTCACCTAGGGCAATTCCTTGAAGTTCTGCAGGGCTCTCTCACCTCCCCGAGAGTCCAGCCTTACCTCAACCTTGCCTCTTGGTCTGGGTGGTTCAGGGCTGGCTTCATCAGGGCCACCAGAGGAGACATTAGTGTGGACAGGAGAGCAAAGTCCAGGAAGCTGTGGGCTGAAGTCAGCCCGGAGCTCATCTCTGGTCACCAGCTTGCCCTTCCCCACCAGGTAGGATGAGGACTTCTTAGTCTGACTCTCCTGGCTCAGGGCCTGAAGGGCAGCCCTGGCCCCAGGAGTCCCTGGGGCAGCCACACATCTCCCACCTGTCCTTGGACAGGGCTGTGCTCCCAAGACCAGGACCTCACATCTGTGCCTGATGTATTTCATCCTGGCACACTGGCCCCTGTTCAGGGCACCAGCCTATCCAGATGGTTTGAATCTGGCTCTATTGTCCTGAGTGTTTGCTTTGTCTCTCGGCCTCACAGCGTCTGTGAAAGTGATGAACTTGCCTCCCTGTCATCTGTGCTCACCAGGAGGCTGTGGGGCATGGTGGTTAGGAGTACCGGCTTTGGGTCAGGCTGACCCAGTTTCAAATTCTGGCTCATTCACCTATTTGTGTGTGAGCCCAGGCATTCAGTTTCTCATCTGGGAAGTGGGGATAATAGTACCTATCTCAGAAGGTTGGTGTGAGATTAAACAAGATAATCTGCACAGAGCCATTAGAGCCAGCTCTCAATAAGTAGCAGCTATTGTCAGTGATTTGTGAGCCTAGCCAACAGAGAAGGTTTAAAACACTATATTATAATAGTAATACAAATTTGCTGTAAAAAAATCCTGAAGGATATAAATAAAAGCCTCCTCCCTGACTTGTCCTCCCTCACCCTCCCATCTCCATATCTCTCTCCAGAGGTGACACTTCCTAAATCATCTTGAATGAGCCACAAGCCCTCAAGTTACAGTCAAGGAAGCTTGTCACTCTTTACCTTGTACGCTCCCTCAATGGCTGGCCCTGGCCTCCCTTTCCTTTCTCACCTCCTGCTGATCCCGCCCCCTCCCCTCGCCTTCTCCTCCTTCAAGTTCCAGCTACACTGAGCTGAAGGCCCGGATGTCACGTCTGTGCATGTGCTATTGAAGTGCCTGCCCTCCCTTCCTTTATTGCAAACTCCTACTCACTCTTCAAAACCCAGTCCCTGTGTCTCCTCCTCTTTGTGAAACTGTCCTCGATCCCCCATCTCCCTTATGCTCTACAGCATCCTGTTCTGGAATGGTCAGATACAGGCCTCTTGATCTCCACTCTGCCAGGGGACGCACCAAGGCAAGGAGCTGGGTCTAAGCCTCTCCCCTCCACCAGGGCCCAGTTGGGAGCCTGTCCCAGAGCAGATGATCAGGGAGACTGAAGGGCTAAGGGCTAATTTTCTTGTGTTTTATGTTTACATACTAACCAAAAATCTTTTCCTAGGTCCAGCCTTGTGGTTCTAACTTCCCTTTTGGTTCTGTAGGAGCTGGTTCTTCCTGGAGATGGGTTGGGAGGAATTTAATAAAACTAATAGCCAGGGAGATATAAAGGGCTTTGCTCCACAGAACAGCCACAGTGTGGACTCTATGTCTGTGACGAATGGAGGACTCCCTTAAGTGGAGCCCCAGAGTGAGAAATATCAGTGTTTCTCCTCCCCTTTCTGTGGGTCTCTGGGTAGACTAAATTGGGCAGGCTCAGGTTCCTAGCTACCGATGGACTTCTTAGAATGGGATTTGTGCTTGTGACTTGAGTTTGGAAGCAGTGTGAGCAGGTGCAAAGGTCTACACTCTTCTTCCAGAGATTCTGAGGGTTCAGTTGCAGCTGAATCCTCCACAGTCCCTTCTGCAGCCCCTCCGAGCTGGGATGGAGAAAGCCAGGTAGACACGTGCCACGTTGGTCTGGGTGCCTTGGCTGAATGCCTGTGCTCTGCCAACCTGGGTCACCTTGACCACTCTTTGACCCTGAGACGCTTAACTTTCCTTCTGTTGCCCTCTTCCCTTCCCATGTCATTACTGCTATTTCTGCATGTCCCAACCTAGCTCATGTTTCAAGACCCACTTCAAACACTGTCTCCTCCATGAAGCATTCCCTGATTCCTACCTCTCTCCATGCTGGGATGGCTTTTCCCTTCTATTAATTCTCAGAACATTTTTGGCATTTATTAATGCATATGTATTTAATTTTTAAGTTATAAAAGAAATGCCTGCTTATTTTAAAAGTCAAACAAAATAGGTATTTATACAACAAAATTGCTCTACCCACTTCTCCTACCTGTCCAATCCCTGCTGCCCCAGCCCCCAGTAAATACTGTTAAGGGTTTGGAATGTTCCTTGCATATCTTTCTTCACGATTCACATGTGCATGTGTGTGTGTGCATGTGCATGCGTGTGCACACACGCACACACACACTGTGGTAGGCAGCATCTGACATGGAGCCCAGTGACTCCCACCTCCTGTAGTCCCCTGTGTAATCCCCTCTCCTTGACCAGCCCCCTCCTTGAGCAATCCCCTCAAGATGCTCTCTCCTTGAGAGTGAGCTGGACTTGGTGACTTGCTTCTAATGAATAGAGCATGGCAAAATTGATAGGATGCCACTTCTGTGTTAGGTCACAAAAGACTGTGACTTCTGTCTTCTTGGTATTCTCCTGTTGGCTCTTTTCTGTGCTTTCTCTCATAGAGAGGGCCATCTGGCAAGGAACTGATGGTGGCCTCCAGCCAACCACAGTGAGGAACTCAGGACTTCTGTCTAAAAGCCCTTGAGGAACTGAATCCTGCCAACAACCATTAAGTGAGCATGGAAATAGAGATCCTTCCCCAGTCAAGCCTTCAGATGACTGCACCCCAGAGGACATGTGGACTGCAGCTGGAGCAGATCCTGAGCCACGGGACTCACTGAGAAATGATGAGATGATGAGTTTCTGTTGCTCCAAGCTGCTAAGCTTTGGGGCAATTGATTAAGCAGCAATAGATAACTAATAAACCTTATATGCTTTTATTTCTATAGGATAAATTCATAATAGTGGATTAAAGAGTTAATAGGCATACATATTCTATCTGTTAATAGATGGTACTATATTTCTTTCCAAAAATTTTAGCAATTCCTGTTCCCACCAGTCCATGCCCTCACATCTTCATTAGAAATGAATATTATCAATCCTTTACAATTTTTGCTAATCCAGTGTTTGAAAACGGCACTTCATTTTTGGTATAGCTAGCATTTTTATTACTTCTAGGGAAGTTGAGCATTATCCATACGGAAAGGTAATAAATTAAAAAAATTATTATTCAACTGTATTTTATTAGCCAGACATTTGTTGAGCCCTTACTATGTGCCAGGGACTGTTATATAATTAAGATATTAATAAGACATGGACCTTGCCTTCAAAGAGCTCACAACTTAATGGGAAAGATGAACATATAAAAATATACAAAACAGCATGATAAGTGCTGAAAAAAACACTTGCACCCAACGTTCTGGGAACACAGAGGTGAAAGAGACCAAAATTTTCTGGTATTGCTTGAGAAGACTCATGGAGCAGAGGGCATTTGAATAGGGTATTGAAGGAGGCATAGGAATTGTCAAATGGGAATGTGAACAAGGTGGCATTGAGCACTGCTTTAATAGAGGAGGCAGAGGGATGGGAGAGGAGGGGAACTGGGGCTGGAGTGAGATGGAGCAGGTCCTCCATGGCTGAGGTGGGAGGGGTTGGGTGCCATGCTCAGGCATTTGTACCCACCCCACAGGCAGTAGGGAGCCCCTGAAGATTTTTCAGAAGAGTGACTCAACAGATGGACGTGACTTGGGTTATCTG
Organism: Galeopterus variegatus; assembly: GCF_000696425.1. Classification (NCBI taxonomy): domain Eukaryota; kingdom Metazoa; phylum Chordata; class Mammalia; order Dermoptera; family Cynocephalidae; genus Galeopterus; species Galeopterus variegatus. Next base: position 147,172 of record NW_007728209.1, on the reverse strand, counting down.
TGCACACACCACATCTCACTGACTGTCAGACCCCCCACCCCGAGGGTCTACATCAGTTTAATCTGTCTCTCCCAGCACACAGCAGGTGTCCACACAGATTTGTGGAATGAATAAGAATCGGATCCTGACCCATGGGTGGGACTGGCCAATGCAAGCTGAATCCATTAGTGTGGTTATGAGTTGAGAGCTGCAAGCTGGGACACAAGGGACTCTGAAAGCAAGAGGAGGGGCTCTGGAACCAAAAGAAGGTCAGTTCAGGGCCATGAAATCCTCCCAGTTGTCCTGGACCCATGCGGTCCCCTATGACTGACTCCGCTGGAGCACTTTTGCTGTTTGCCACATGCATGTGCACGGGCTTCTCTCCCTGGAGCTCCTTAGAGATGTCCTGAGGCATTGGCCCCAACAGACAGATGCTTCCTCTTCCTCGTCTGCCTTAGCGTCTTCTGCTCTCTAACCAGCCATGATGGAGGTGGGAACCATCCTCCTGGTTACATTTTTAATAAGCCTAGATGTTCTCGAGGAGGAAAGAAGATGAGCTGAAAGGAGCCCTTCATATTTCTCTTGTGCAAAAATCCTCCCCTGACAAATATAGTTCTTCCCCCCATACATGAACCCCAATCGATTTTCTCTCCACCAGAATCCCTTGGGCACTGCCAGCCTCCTAATGGTAACTGATGAGGACAAACTGGGCTCCTGTTGTTAGTGGGACTGTCAATGGCTGTGGCTGTGTCTATGACCTACCACTGCAGGATTAGAACAATTCTGCCAATAATAATAAAAGCGATTATCTCTTGAGTGCCTACTGTGTGCCAGACTTATACTCATGTGAACTGGTTCAGTCTTCTCAATAGTCCTGTGACATTTGTAATTATTATTATTATTATTATCATCAGTGCCCCCACTTTACAGGAGAAGAAACAGGTGCAGGTATGTGAAATAACTAGACCAAGGCAATACTGCTGCCAGGGAGTGGGCCAGCACCTGCACTGGTAATGTTAAATTGCCCCTGCTTGGCATGGAAACCTGGGGCCCTGTAGATTCACACTGATGCTTTAACCAATTCAGCCTCTCCATTGTGGGTTCCCATGTGTGCCTTAAAGGAATAAGTTTTCAATGGTGCCAACCTGACCATTGGTGCAGTGTCTCTGAGTGAGTCTCTCCTCATAGGGACCAGGGTCGGGGGCTGGGTTCCGGCCCTGGTGTGTTATTCAGAGTAAGGTGAGCAAAAGGGGTTGATCTGAGCCAACGGCCTCGACGATCACTGTAATCCTCAGCCAAAAGCTGGGCGGGGTTGCAATCTGGAGGTGTCGCTAAGCACTGGACGCCGGAAGGAAGCTGGGTTCCTGCAGGAGCAAGCTGGAGGCAGGAGATCAGGGTCTGCGGTGATCCCGGGATCCCGATCAGGGTGTCTGTCCTGGCCGGTGGGCACCTCACTAGGGTGTCAAGATCCCCGTTGGGAGGAGAAGCTCAGAGCATCTTTGGGGCAGTTACCTTTGTCTCCATCTGCTTCTGGTTTAGTCTTTCTTCCTCCGTCTCCTTTTCTCTCTACCCTCTTTCCCATCCTCCTCCTCTTTGTCTTTCAACAAGGAAACTGCATGACTGTTTTTCTGACCATAAAAAAGGATGCTCTTTATAAAAAAAATTAGACAGTACAAAAGTAGAAAGGAAAAATAATCTGTAATCTCCACCATCCGGAGATAGACCCCGTGGCATTTTGGGGAGCCATTCAGACCTTTTCTGTGTTTGCCAGAATGGAGTCAGGTATACAAACTGGATTCCACCCCAACTTCTCTCTTTATGGTAGACCATGGTCATCTCTCAGCAGTATCCGTACATCTGCCTTGCCATTTTACGTGCTGGATGGGCTTCCATTTTCAGATGCGTCGTCATTTATTTAAGTCTTATTGGTTGTCCCTCTTTTCTCAAATACGAATGTCTGTGTCTTGAGGAACTAGGTACAGTAGCATCTCACATTCTCTAGCCACGCGCTTCTCAACCTTCACCTCTTAGACCTGCCCTGGACAGAGGCCCTAGGGTTTGAGATGGACAAAGGAGAGAAGAGGCTCAGGGTCCTCACAGAGCTGGGGAGGAGGGTTTTGAAAGAGAAAGAACGTTCTGGGCACCAACCTGGCAGGGCGACCGGGAGTGGGAGAAGGGGATGTTGGGAGGCATCGCTTGTGTGGGAGCAGGGCTCAGGGTGCTGGACAGAGCTTTCTTGGGCAACTTGACATTCTAGATGAAAACAAATCCCTGGACCATGAGAGAATGAGACGCCAAACTTCCACGCATCCATCAAATATGCATCTATATGCACCTGTGTGTCGGGCTCGGTGCCAGGCCCTGGAGATATGGAATTGAATAAACCATGGTCCACACAAAGTGCCGCATGGAAATGGAGAGAAGGAAGGACTGTGACCTCCTTGGGGTGTTTGGGGAAAGGGCATTTGAATGTGGTCAGGGTGTGGGGTGGAGAGGAGGGGAGGGCTAGAAATTCCAAACTGGAAGAACAGCACATACCAGCAGTTAGGAGAAAAAGCAGAGCATGTGGCTGACGTGTAGGTGAGGACCAGGCGGACGGAAATTAATCCATTTAGGCTGATTAGGACCAGGTCTCAAGGGACTTTGAATGTTATGCTAAGGGAGTTATTCTGTAGGCCTTTGGGAGCCTTTGAAGGATTTGGAGCATGCAAAAGATGTGACCCAACAAAGATCCCTCTGGCCACCTCTGTGGAAGATGGTTGGAGGGGAGAAACTGGGGCCCTCAAACTGGGAGAAACTGGGAGAGATAGAAAAGGATCAGGAAGAAGGCACATGCCCTGGGGATGGAGACCATGGGGCCGATGTATGAGGGGCTAATGAGACAGGGGGACAGGTGTGTGACTGAGCAGACGTTGAGGGACAAGGAGAGGGAGAGGAGGAAAGCAGAAGGGCAGGTGTGTGTCCAGCACGGTAGAGCCTTCATGAGCTCAGGTGGAGAGCTGGGGTGGGGGAGGGCCAGCAGAGATCATCGACGTTAGGATTTTGCCGTGCCCTCTAGTGCGCTGCCTGGGGCAGGAGGAGGCTTACTGTCAAGGGGCCCTTGGAGATCACCCTGCCCACCCCCTCATTTTATGGATGAGGAAACTGAGACCCGGAGACGGGAACAATGAGCCTAAGGTCCACAGCGAGTCACTAGAAAAGCTGGTGCCACATCCCTAGAACAGGCTGCTCCCATAATACCAGGTCATGACCAGGTGTGGTAGGAGCTGTGGCTCTGGAGCCAGCCCACGTGGCTCAGGATCCGGGCTCTGCTACTTACGAGCTGGCAACCCTGGGCAAGTGCATCCCCGCTGAGCTGTAGGATNATGGGGCCGATGTATGAGGGGCTAATGAGACAGGGGGACAGGTGTGTGACTGAGCAGACGTGAGGGACAAGGAGAGGGAGAGGAGGAAAGCAGAAGGGCAGGTGTGTGTCCAGCACGGTAGAGCCTTCATGAGCTCAGGTGGGGAGCTGTGGTGGTGGAGGGCCAGCAGAGATCATCGACGTTAGGATTTTGCCGTGCCCTCTAGTGCGCTGCCGGGGGCAGGAGGAGGCTTACTGTCAAGGGGCCCTTGGAGATCACCCTGCCCACCCCCTCATTTTATGGATGAGGAAACAGACCCAGAGAGGGAAACAATGAGCCTAAGGTCCACAGCGAGTCACTGGAAAAGCTGGGGCCACATCCCTAGGACAGGCTGGTCCCATAACACCAGGTCATGACCAGGTGTGGTAGGAGCTGTGGCTCTGGAGCCAGCCCACGTGGCTCAGGATCTGGGCTCTGCTACTTACGAGCTGGCAACCCTGGGCAAGTGCATCCCCGCTGAGCTGTAGGAT
>NW_007728209.1:137542-141874 GCF_000696425.1 Galeopterus variegatus | reverse complement strand
TACATTAAATACAACTGTTCAGCGTGAGGAGGAGGCTATGTTTATTCATGCTTTTTTTTTTCTTTCTACTAATGAAAATAGGGCTCTTAACATCCTTTGGGATGTTACAGTCTATTGCTTTTTCTTAGTAGAATTAGGAGGGACTTTAGGGCAATCAGTGACCTTGGACCCTCTAGACTCTTGGATTATCATGTTTGAATTAAATAAGCATGATGGATGCCTACTATTTTGCCTGCTCTAAAGAGCAATCTACCTTCTCACACTGAGAATAAATGTCCTTAGCTTGTTCCATTCTCAGGGCCTTTGCACATGCTGTTTCTTCTGCCAGGAATGCCCATCACTCAGATAATCCTATAGATTGAGTCTTTATTAATAAATGTAATTTATAATATAACAGTATTATAAATATTATTTATAAATAATAAATATTTCTTTGTTTCTTTATCAGAGAGGGCTTCATAACCATCTTATCTAAGCTACTTCCCTTTACCTGGGGTTATTTTCCCTCATAGTACTTACCACTACCGTCATTTCACTGTGTATTTATTTACTGTCTTCTGGACTCTGCTATTCCTGAGCACAGGGACTGTGTCTGGTTTTGCTCACTGTATCTTCCATGCCCCAGCCAGTGCCTGGCCCAGAGTAGATGCTCCCTAAATAGTTGTTGAAGGAAGATCAGCTGTGGGACTTCGGGGTGAGCAGCTGAGAGATGATGGGAGGGGCTGCTGGGAGGGATGCTGAGGAGGCCTTGGGCCTTGGTGATTTCCCCTGATCCCTGGGCCCTGCAGAGATGGGGAAGTGGCAGATGACTCCCACCTTGTCAGCAGCTGTGAACACACTGCAGGGCAGCTGTTTAAGTCCCACACAGCGGGAGTCAGAAAAAGGGATGGACTGAGTGTGGGCTCCATCTATCTGTCAGTCAGGGCTGCGCTGCTGCAAGCACAGGGCTTGGGAAGGGGGGGTCTTTGGGGTTGCCACTCTACCCTCCTTTGCCCTCATTTTCGATACCGTAACTCACCCTTGGTGAGCACTGACTCTGTACCCAGGCCTGTTCTAAGTGCCTGATGTGGATTAACTCATTTAATCCTCACAACAATCCTTTGAGCTAGGCACAGATAGTATCTCCACTTGCAGATGAGGAAACTGAGGCACAGGCATATTAAGTAACATGCCCAAGACCACACAGCTAGTTAACTGAAAAAATGGGGTTTGAACCTGGGCTCTAGAACCCCTGGGCTCAACCACTGTGCTAGAGCAACTCCCACTGTGCCAGAGCCAGAGGGAGGAAGGCACTGGCCCAAGTCGTATAGCTCCTTTTGGAGAAACTGGGCTAGAACTCAGGCCTCCTGGCTCCAGGACAGGGATCTTTTCATAACCTCAGGCAGGGTGACTAGGTAGGAAGGGGGTGGAGATGGGAATCGACCCAACCTTGGTTCGAACCCTGCCTCCAGCCAAACATTCAGCAGCTGACTCCAGAATCCTGCTGTCCCAGAGGCCTCTGACAGCAATGGGCATTGAGGAAGAGGCCAAGGCCACCCATGTTCCCTGTATCTGCCCTTTGCCCTTTGAGTCTTACCGGAAGAACCAGAAGCACAACCCCAGCCTCTGAGGCTGGGGGTGGGGGTGGGGCCGTGGGGGGATGAAGTTGACAGTGGCCTGTCTGGGTGACATCAGAATTGTACCCACCTGGGTCTAAGCTCCCTGGATGTGAAGCACCTGCTTGCCCATGACTTTTGAAGCCACCAGTTGCAGGGGAGGGTGCTATGGTTTGATTGTCCCCTCCAAAGCTCATGTTGAAGCTTAATCCCCAATGTGGTATTTGTTTGTTTGTTTGTTTGTTTAAAAAAGATGATGAGTAAGGGGATCTCAACCCTTGACTTGGTGTTATCAGCACCACGCTCTCCCAAGTGAGCTAACCGGCCATCCCTGTATAGGGATCCGAACCCGTGGCCTTGGTGTTATCAGCACCGCACTCTCCCAGGTGAGCCATGGGCTGGCCCCCCAATATAGTATTTGAAAGGTGGGGCCTTTAAGAGATGATTGGATCATGAGGGTTATGCCGCATGAATGGATTAATCCACTCATGTATTAATGGGTTATCATGGGAGTAGACTAGTGTCTTTATAAGGAGAGAAAGAAGCGTGTGGAAATGCTCTTGCTCAGCTCTCATTCTGTGATACCCTGCGTCTCCATTGGACACTGCCAAGAGCCTCCACCAAGAAGAAGGCCCTCACTAGATGTGCCCCTTTGACCTTGGACTTCCCAGCCTCCAAAGCTGTAAGAAATAAATTCTGTTCTTTATAAGTTACCCAGTTTCAGGTATTCTGTTAAAAGCAACAGAAAATATAATAAGACAGAGGGCATTAAGGAATCTCAAAACATCCAGCCCTGGGCCTCCCACTACCTGTCTCCAGGACCTTCTTGCCCTTTGTGACTCAAGGCACCTGGCAGTAACTCGCTGTGTAATGAGCACTAGGCTTGGAGCTAGAGTACCTGAACAGATATTTAGGTTCTGACACCTACCTGCTGGGTGACTCAGGGCAAGTTGCTCAGCATCTCTGAGTCCCTATTTCTCTGCCTCTAAAAGGCCTTGCTTTTTAAAGGGCTGTTGTAAGGATGTTATGTAATACAGTAAGTCAGAGCTTCTCAAACTTTTCCACCAAAGTGGAACCTCACAGCTAAAGAGAATAAACAGGTACCCTGGGGGTCTGAGGATGCAGCTTAAAGCAGCCCAAAGCCAGCTCAGAATTTATTTGAAGTCTTACTGTAGCTTAAAAATTCATGTGAATTTTGCATTCTGCTCCATACTGTAACCATGTTGTTTCTTTTAACACAAAGACAGCGTTTTAGGTTACTTACCACTGGGTAGTTAATACCAGCAAGATGGGCCATTTTTGCCATGTGGCTCTGTATACTCCCTGGCACCCAGATGGGAGGGAGCCCCAAGGGGTGTGTGTATTCAGTTTAAGAAGCATTCGTTAAGTAAAAGTGCTTTGGAAAGGGCAAAAAAAAAAAAAAAAAAAAAAAAAAAAAAANCCACCTGGGTCTAAGCTCCCTGGACGTGAAGCACCTGCTTGCCCATGAGTTTTGAAGCCACCAGTTGCAGGGGCGGGTGCTATGGTTTGATTGTCCCCTCCAAAGCTCATGTTGAAGCTTAATCCCCAATGTGGTATTTGTTTGTTTGTTTGTTTGTTTAAAAAAGATGATGAGTAAGGGGATCTTAACCCGTGGCCTTGGTGTTATCAGCACCGCACTCTCCCAAGTGAGCCATGGGCTGGCCCCCCAATATGGTATTTGAAAGGTGGGGCCTTTAAGAGGTGAGTGGATCATGAGGGTTATGCCGCATGAATGGATTAATCCACTCATGTATTAATGGGTTATCATGGGAGTAGACTAGTGTCTTTATAAGGAGAGAAAGAAGCGTGTGGAAATGCTCTTGCTCAGCTCTCATTCTGTGATACCCTGCGTCTCCATTGGACACTGCCAAGAGCCTCCACCAAGAAGAAGGCCCTCACTAGATGTGCCCCTTTGACCTTGGACTTCCCAGCCTCCAAAGCTGTAAGAAATAAATTCTGTTCTTTATAAGTTACCCAGTTTCAGGTATTCTGTTAAAAGCAACAGAAAACATAATAAGACAGAGGGCATTAAGGAATCTCAAAACATCCAGCCCTGGGCCTCCCACTACCTGTCTCCAGGACCTTCTTGCCCTTTGTGACTCAAGGCACCTGGCAGTAACTCGCTGTGTAATGAGCACTAGGCTTGGAGCTAGAGTACCTGAACAGATATTTAGGTTCTGACACCTACCTGCTGGGTGACTCAGGGCAAGTTGCTCAGCATCTCTGAGTCCCTATTTCTCTGCCTCTAAAAGGCCTTGCTTTTTAAAGGGCTGTTGTAAGGATGTTATGTAATACAGTAAGTCAGAGCTTCTCAAACTTTTCCACCAAAGTGGAACCTCACAGCTAAAGAGAATAAACAGGTACCCTGGGGGTCTGAGGATGCAGCTTAAAGCAGCCCAAAGCCAGCTCAGAATTTATTTGAAGTCTTACTGTAGCTTAAAAATTCATGTGAATTTTGCATTCTGCTCCATACTGTAACCATGTTGTTTCTTTTAACACAAAGACAGCGTTTTAGGTTACTTACCACTGGGTAGTTAATACCAGCAAGATGGGCCATTTTTGCCATGTGGCTCTGTATACTCCCTGGCACCCAGATGGGAGGGAGCCCCAAGGGGTGTGTGTATTCAGTTTAAGAAGCATTCGTTAAGTAAAAGTGCTTTGGAAAGGGCAAAAAAAAAAAAAAAAAAAAAAAAAAAAAAAGGTCCAAAAAGGACAG
>NW_007728209.1:127135-136614 GCF_000696425.1 Galeopterus variegatus | reverse complement strand
GCCCCCAGGGGGGGGTTTTTTTTTTTTTAAAAAAAATTTTTTAAAAAAAAATGTTTTGGAAAGGGAAAAAAAAAAAAAAAAAAAAAAAAAAAAAAATGGTCCATAAAGGTCAGAGAGTTTTAATGTGAATGTTGGCAGTAATGGGAACCCATCCATCAGTGAGCAAGATGGATGAAGGAAAGATGAGAGAGGGAAGGGCAAGTGGAGATGCAGGAACAGAAATGGGATGGGGATGGGGATGTGGCCAGTGAATGCAAATCCCAAATGGACCAGGCCCCAATCATGGCTCCTACCTGACTGTGGGGGCTGGACACTGTCTTGTTGCTGCTGGGGCCTCCTGAACTGTCCTCTATACCACTGAGGATCTTAATGCCATGGAGGAGGCTGCTATCAACTACTGTCACAGTGAGTCACATATACACTGACTCCTTTGGCTTAGGGTGGCTTTCCTGTATCCCTCCACTCCCCGCTAGAGTGTCCTCTTCAGAACTGGGTGTGGGCTGTACATTTCTTTCATGGCCATGGGGCCTGGTGTGTGAGATTCCTCCGGCAGCCTCCCAAAGTCCTCCTTGCTTTGAGGCCCTTCATGTCAATCCTTGTTGGAGGGCTATGGAAATGTCCCAGAGTTCTTCAGGTAGGTATGCAGATAAGGCTCACACAGAACTGGGTGTGGGCTGTACATTTCTTTCATGGCCATGGGGCCTGGTGTGTGAGATTCCTCCCGCAGCCTCCCAAAGTCCTCCTTGCTTTGAGGCCCTTCATGTCAATGCTTGTTGGAGGGCTATGGAAATGTCCCAGAGTTCTTCAGGTAGGTATGCAGATAAGGCTCACTGTGACCTGGATTACAGGTGCAGACCTTCTTCAGTCTCCTTTCTGCTCACTTTGGTATCTTTAAAATTGCAAAGCTCCCATGCAGAATATGTGCACTTCGCAATATTACAAAATGTCTGATAGCAAATATTTCCAAAGAATTGTGGGAGTGCAAGCAAACACCTGCCTTTCTTCCTCTGTTACTGCTGGGCGAAAGCAGATAATGAGTTACCCTTTTCACAATCAACGTTCAGTGGATTTTGGTCTACATTATTCGGAGCAAATATAAACAGGGTAAGTTAAAGGCATGGATTATTGAGAAATAAAATTGGATACATGAAGCTTAAAAGTCTTAATTTTAAACTACTCCTCGCAATAGGCCAGAACTTGATCCTCTATAATTCTTTGCAAACAGCATTTGCATTTTATTATCAAATGTGTTTTATATCAGCGTAGAATGAGATTTGGCTCATGTTTTTGCATAAATATAATAAAAGGAGGCTTCCCAGTGAACATAGATTTGGGAAATAGTGTTTACTTATTTCTCTCAATTCAAAAGAGTGTGAACTGGAAATTTTTTGTTTCAGTAATTTTTTTTTTTCTCGAAACACAAAGGCTGTGTATTGTTTCTTTCCACAAAGAACACAAGCCAATCTGGGGACAATTACAGGTTTGCATTTCTCTATGGGGAGAACAGGCCCATACTGCGAATGTGCCAATCAGCAAACAAGACTCCATGCCACCCAGATGGGCTGTGGACTTGGTGTGGAGATGACTGAGAGTCTGGGCTCGGGACAGACAACCAATCTCCACTGGGGCAGGCAGGGCCCAGAAGAGCCTCTTGAAGGAGAGAGCATTGTGGAATAGAGGCTGTAGGGGAGGGGACAAGAAGGATCAGGGAGAACCAAGGTATAAGGCAGGAAGTGTCAACATTCTTTTTCATGCTTAACTAGTCCTTCCAGAGACCTGCTGAGATTCCAGGCAGAGGAGTTGCTGATTTGGGGTCAGCTCTGCAATCTCAAAGAGGTCACCCTGGGTCTAGAGCAGATAGGAGACTGTAAAGAAATAGCACAGGGTCTGGAGTCAGCCAGACCATAAGTCAGATCTGAATCCTTTCTCTAACACTCACGGCAGCTCTTTGACTGTCAGCACGTGGTGTCACCTCTTGCAGTCTCATTTTCCTCACCTGCAGAACAGGGTAACAATAAGACTTACTTCAAAAGATTGTTGTGAAGATTTCCTGGAGAAAAGAAAAATGCATAAAAATCTTCACTTCGTGCCTGGTCCGTATTTGCCAGCTATTGTTCAAGCTGAGCCAAAGCACCCACACTCAGAAGGATTTGGTGGTACTGGACGTGGGCCTCAGTCTGCTTTGAGTGAGTTTTGTATGTCTGTGGTGATTATAGGTAAAAGCTTCCAGAGGATTGAAACAGTTCACCTCAGGTACCTCAAATACTCAGTAATTGTGTTTTGAGTTGCACTAAATTTAATTTCTCCTTTAAACCAGTCATTTATGCCCTGCTTGGTGCCTTCTCTTTGTCAGAGTTCTACCAGGGGAGCGCCCAGGTTATTGGAAATTTCTGTGCCTCTTCTGGCAGGTTTTTTTTAGAACACTCTTCCTGCAATATGCACTCATTATCACCAGGTGGCAGTAGAGTCCCAGGCTGCTTTTGGGAGCCAGGACACAGCAAAGAGGATTTCCATCCTTGGGAGACATTTAAAAATGGATTTCTACTTGTTAAACCAGTTCGATGAGATTAACCTACTTCACTCCCAACATTAAGCATAGCAAGCTTCACAGCAGCTAATGAGACAAAATACAAAGTGTTTGGTGCACTCAATTATCTTTTCTTAACTAATCCCTAAAGAGCATCTAATCCGGTGCTCCCATTCCTTAGGGAGGCTTTCTGTTCTCTTCACACTAGGGTTTGTTCCACTCAGTGTCACCCCTCCCTGTAGGTTCCTTTTTCTGTGGCTTGTACTCATTCATCCAGCCAACCTTGCTGTGCATCGACTCTGCGCCAGGCCCGTGCAGGAGATGCTCATAGTCCATTGCAGGGAGGGGCAGGGTTGCAGAAACAGATCGGGGGTCACAAGCCCAAGAGCCTGCTATGTCTGGGCAGGTAATGGGGATGAGTGAGTCGAGGTTGGGTAAGAAGAGCAAGGAGTTGGGGGACCTTGGGCAGACTGGAGACTCGGGGCCCCATCTGGAGGGCAGCAGCTGCCACTCTGCCCCACCTGGTTGCTGCCAGGTGGGAATGTGGCCTGGCATTGCCAAATCTTCCTATCCTTCAACATGAATTGAACGTATAGATGTTTATATAAAATCTCTTACTTTAACATTCTGGGCCAGATTTGGCTCTTGTGCTGTGGGTTTGAGACTGTGAAATAGAAGATCTTGGGTGATAGGGTAGTGAGGAGGCTGTGTCCAGGTGACTGTGGGGGCTCAGAGGAGGGAGCCCCAACTCTGTCCTGAGCATTCGCTCATCATTCTTTCAGTATGTATTGCATTCCTACCGTGTGCTGAGTTCTGTGCTACGTACGTACTGGGGATTCATAGAACAAGATCAACACAGTCCCTGCCTTCATGGAGCACACAGCCTGGTAGGGCACAAATATTAAACACTGAATGACACTACTTATGGTTTGGCTGTGAATTGTGTTGAGTTATCTGAGGGACAGGTGTGTAGTGCGATGGGAGTCCAGGGATGAATCAGGGAGAGCTTCCCCAAGGAAGTGGTGTTTTGTCTGAGATCTGAAGGGTAAACAGGCATTTCACTTGTTCATTTACCTGGCTAGCCACTTCTTCCTCCAGAGGTGAACTGAATGCCAATTGGAAAGGGTCAAGCTCAGATAGGGTCATGATCTGGAGAAGGGGCCACTTGCCAGGAAGGAGACCCGGATGGTCAAGTCTGGATCCTTTCCCTCCCATGGAATGTGCAGGGACAGTGCAGAAATCCACTGGGGATGAGATGAGGGAACAGAGAAGCTTTCCTGCTCCCTCTGGCTGGGGGCATGCACCTGTGGAGCAGTGGGCACCCAGGCCAGCAGAGGCCCTAGGACGGGGCCAGGGGGAGCAGACAGCTCCTTCCAAGAGCAGAGAGGGTCCCTGATCAGTATTTTGGGAAGAAGGATTGGGACAGAGATGGGCGGATAGGCCGCTCGCTCCCAGGGCAGGGAGATTCTAGGTGCACTCTTTGATGCCTGAGGGTGACAAGTGAGGCTCACAGTGGAGCCAGAAGCCCAGGACACCGAGGGTGAGGAGGCTCAGGGCCCGCAGTCACACCAAAAGGGCTCAGAAGTGAGACGCATGGTTGTCCAAACCTTGACAAGTAGGGGAAAGGGCCCTCCAGACTGATCTGGCTTCATAGTCTGTTTCTCCACTGATGAGCTGTGTGATCTCGAGCAAATTATCCCACTCCATGCTCCTCAGCATCCTCACTCGAGAGATGGGCATTTCACATTCTGTTTTATGATGGGGTGATGAGCGGGGTCACGAGAAGGTCCTCGCACAGTGCCAGGCCCGCAGTTGGTGTTCAGCACATCTGAGTTCCATCTTTCTGTCTCCTTCTTCCCATCTCAGTGGAACAATTGCTGTTGGGAAATTCCTGCCTCTGCTGCTCACGCCCACCAGCTCCTGCACACATCCCCCGGTCCCCAGGGCCACGGCCCACGCACACCTGCCTCATCTAGGCCTTGCCCTGGCCATTACCTTTACATGTGTCTCTGTAAGAAAACAGACTAAACATTCAACAGAAGACACAACCATGCATTTTCCAGGACTGTATGTCCTCTTTGGAACTGAGAAAAATGTCACTCTCTGCTGTCCCAGATCTCTGGGAAAGAGGGGGTGGCAGGAGACACGGGCTGAGTCTTGGCTCTGACATCCCTCACTGTGTGACCTTGGGCCTGATAATACAAATGAAAGTGAAACACTTTGCAGATGTGACTGTTTTTATTTTGTGGAATGTTTTGTGATATGAATGCAAAGATCAGGAGGTTCTCCCTGGCACTTACTACTGTTTTCTGCTGAGTGGAGGACTTGGGCAGTTTCCGCTCATTTGACTGTTTAATGAATTTAGCTCAGTCTCCATCAGTCAGCAAACAAGTGCACCCCGGTTTGGCCTTCTACTCAGCTGAGTGGAGCTCCAGGGTGAGAGGCAGGCATAGATGTTCTTTCTAGAACCTTCCCTCAAGGAGCCTCCTCGAAGACCGGTCATAGTTCCAATGCTGGCTCCTCTGCTTGTTGCTTGTGGGAGCTGGAGCACTTGGCCGTGGCCCCCACCCTCCCATCCTCAGTGAGGGCCTGATGTTACTATAGACGTAAAGCTCACTTCGGAGCTCAGTAAACCATTGGTTATTACTATTACTAGTATAAATGAGATCATGAGTGTGGAGCAAACACACATGCCTTACGCAGAGTAGGGGATCAATCAACAGTGGCTTTTATAACAATCATGCTCGTAGTTACTAAATAATGCACACAAAGTGCTGGGCGGGTACAGAGTAAGTCCTCAGTAAAGATTAAAAAAACAAAAATCCAGGGAGATTCTGATTGTAAACCACTTGTCACAGTGCCTGGTGCCTGCTTAGGGTGAGAACATGGTAGTACTAATACTGACAATCATGACACGAGATCATGTGTTTAAAGTACTTGGCACATGCTAGTACTCAGTGCGTGTTTCTCTCCATCTCCCTTCCGCATCAGGGGCACATTCCTCAGATCAGAAAATCAAGCAGCCCCAGGCTGCAGCATCACTTTTAGTAACTCCAGGGCACTAGGCTGCCATCCCTTCTCCACCATTCATGCTGCCTCCTGTCTGGTTCTTCCAGACCCTGATGTCCAGGTTAGATGGGCTGCCCCAGCACTGCCAGCCCCTCTGAGGGCTGCTCCCAGAATTGCCTGGCTCCTCCCACCCCATGACCATCCTCAAATGGCCAGTCTCTGATGGCCTCAACCTGAAACTGAATGCCCTTCTTCAGGGGGTCCCCATCTGGAGACCCTCTGGAGCCCTGACCTTCACCCAGAATGTAGGCTTGGAGGGAAATCTCTAGCCACTGAAGCTTCTTCCCCATTCCCAACCCACAGCTCAGGGTGAATCCCCAGCCTCCCGGGAACCTCCCAGGTGTTGGGATAACCTCATCATGAACAGCGAGGACCTGAGGGTCTGTGCTTAGGGTCCCCCTACCCCCCATCTTCCCAGGAGGCTTCAGAGACTACATGGAGGTAATCACTGGGGAAGCTGGTTTTGCTGGTTAGACCCCACTCTGACCCTCTTCAGGAATACACACGAAAGCTCACACATTCATGCATGTGCACACACACAGACACGCACACATACCTACCCCCCACCAGCTACTCTTGTACACTTGTAGAAGCTCCAGCTATTCTGAACACACATCTGAGTATCCTCCCCCAGACACTTATCTGTCCTCACATAGTACAGATATTTACACCCCCTCCTGCCCTTGCTCACAGACACGCATGTGCACTCACACATGTGGACACACGTGGACACCCAGGAGCACGTGCTCTTCCAGACAGTCCCATGCCCTCTCCAAGTATGGCACATGAGGGTACATCCCTACATGCCTGTGTGAACTCCACATTCACCCCAAGCCCACACACCACAGGCATACCCCCTCCTCCTAACTAGGGCCTCAGGCCCACCTGCACCCTCCATAAATGCACAGACATCCTGTCCACGTGCTGCTGCGGCCCCTCACTTGGGGGCCCTCAAAGAGCACCATTATAAAAACATTCTTCCCATGATGGAGAGCTTCCTTTGGGCCTCTTTGGCTTGTAACAGATTAAAGGCGAACAGGCATTTGTCACGGGGAAGTGTACCCAGTTGTGCTGGAAAATGGACTTTTCGATGAGCATGAGAGCTTGAACCTGTCACCGAGGGGAGAGTCTGTGTTATTGCAGCCTGCCGGGCTGCGGTGGCCGTTGCTGGCTTATCGGCTGTGGCAGGCATCACCTCCAACTGAAAGGATCCCATTACGGTAAGTAATGGCTTAATCACAGCCAGTTTGTAATGGAGATGACCTCTCCGCATCCTGCTGGCCTCCGCCGATGGATTGCACCTCTCCGCACCGTGACTAACAGCACTCCGTTCTGCTCTCCTGAGAAAGGGCCATGGGCCACGCCGGGCCCGAATCAGACAGCTCCCAGGGAGGCTGCAGCGAGGGGGTAAGGGCAAGGACAGGAGAGGAGGAAGGGCCCTGGACACCCCGGCCCACCTGTCTCACATGGGGGAGTGATAAGACCTGAGAAAGGCAGGGTGCCACACACCGCCCCGTCCTGATGCCACCGCGCCTCTCCACGGAGCCTCGCATTTCAGAGTTACAGTGACAGTAAGAGCTTCCATTTGATGGTGCCAGGAAAGCATTTGCACTTTTCCAAGCCTTATCTTGCTCCAGCCCTGGGAAGTTGGGCATTATTGTCCCACTTTACAGATGAGGAAACTGAGACTCAGAAAGAAGCAGTGACTAGAACAAGGTCGAGGAACAGGTAAATAACAGAGCCGGGACTCGGCCTCAGGGCTGGGTGCCCCGAAGCCAGCGTTCTCGGTCCAGAGATTCTCACCAGCTTCTGGGTGGACTAGCACCTTTGCAGGTCCTCGCACCACCCTCTTTCCTAAGCAGGGCTGCGGCTGAGACTTCCTTGCCAGTGGGTTCATGTGCAGGGAAACTTTCGTTTTCTGCCAGGAGGCCGTGTGTACCACATGTTTGGGCATCCATACACAGCTGGTCATTGTGAGGGGGAGGGGCTGAAGGTCACTTCAGCCTCAGCCCAAGGTTAGCAGTTCCCTGGTGAGCTTAGGAAGCCTGTCTTTGCTGTCCCTGTGTTCCTGGGTTGACACGGAGTGGGGGATCCCTTTCCTGTACACAGTCCTGTCCCCACCACTGGAGCAACTACCCAGCAGGGCCCAGGATAAAACATCTGGAGACTTAGGTGGGAGAATAAAAGGACTCTTTTTGTTCCCTGCATGTGCTCCGTTCTTCAGGATCACAGTTAGCTCCTGGAGAAGAGGTTGGGGCTTAGAAAGATTTGGGGTTGAGTCCTGGCTCCGCCACTGGCCAGCTGTATGACCTTGGACCCTTGCCTCCCTGCGGCCTGGTTTCCTCAGCCATATAAAACCTAAACCTACCTCAAAGCTATGTAAGGTTTAAATGATTGCCGTGTGTATGAACTGAAAGAGAACCTGCTACCTGGTTGGGACTAAGCGATGAAGTCCCTTCAGCAAAGCTTCCTGGTGAGAGGCCAGGAGGTGGCTGAGTCAGGTCCCAGGAGTGTGGTCTATATGTGGTCTTGATAATCCACAGTAAGACAATGGTTAACATTTTTTGAGACCTTCCTGTGTGACAGGCACTAGTGCTTCCCATGGATTTCTCGTTTAATTCTCCCCAAGCTCTAGGCTATAAGGAACACGATTATTATTTCCTTTTTCAGATAAGTCTGATGAGGTTAAGGATCTTGTCAATGTCATAGCTAGAAAGTGGAGTTCCTGGACGCAAACCCAGGCTGTCTGGCTGGGAGTCTGTGCCTTAACTGCTGTGCTTAGCTTTGTTTGGGGTTATTTGCAAAACCCCACAGGCTTTTCTCTTTGCCTTTGGAATACAATGTGAGCACGTCTCCCGTTGCCTTTGAGCACCAGTGTGTCCAATATCCCAGTTGAGGACACGGGCTGGGGACTGGGGACAGCTGGAGGGACAAGGGCTGAATCTGAGCTGTGTTCAGCAAGGCACTGTGCCACAGAGAAGAGGGGACATTGGTGGGACGCCTGCCTCTGTGAACAGCCAGCTGAAGCAGACAGCAGAGAGAGCTGGACTGGAAGAATAGGAGTCTGGACATAGGGTCTGCAGAGCATGCTCTCGTTTGCAGACTGGCTTCTACTGGCTTCATGCTTACCTGAAGAGTTCTCGAGACAAAGTTGCTGCCCTATGACAGGAGGGAAGCAGCCACTGAGTTTCACTTACTTAGCAACATCTATTCAAGGAATATTTACTAAGTGCCTACTATATACTGGGCAATGGGCCAAGCAGCCATTGAATTCCATTTACTTAGCAACATTTTTCAACAAATATTTATTAAGTGCCCACTATGTACTGGGCCAGGTGCTAGTGCTGAGCAAGACAGACATCATTTCTTCCTACCTGGAGTTTTGCCAAGGAGATGCAAAGAAATCCTAGCTCAGTGCCCTTGGATGCATTCACTGAGGATGAACTCCGTGCCAGGGACTGGTACGTCACCTCATGTCATCCTCGTGGTAACTCCATGAAGAAATGCTACAGTGATGCCCATTTTTTCAAAGGAGGAAGCCAAGTTTCAGAGAGCTTAAGTGACTTGCCCAGGTTTGCACAGCTGGTAAGTGATGGAACTGAGCCTTGGGCCCAGATCTGCTGAAAGCCTATGTTTTAACCAGTGTGGCTCTGCTGTCTTGTCTACTAGCAACGTTGCTGCAGATCTGGGGCCACACTGGGGATGTGAAGCTGGGGGACATGGCCCTGCCCTCTCCACCTGGAGGGCTGCTTTCTAACTTCTCTCTCTCCCACCCCCGCTTCTACCTAGCTTCCCCCAACCCCCAGTGTCTGGGACTTGCCTTCTCTGCAGTTGGGGAGAACTTATTCTCATGCTAATTGCAAAACTAATTGTTCTTATTGCA
>NW_007728209.1:122141-126449 GCF_000696425.1 Galeopterus variegatus | reverse complement strand
CCCCCAGTGTCTGGGACTTGCCTTCTCTGCAGTTGGGGAGAACTTATTCTCATGCTAATTGCAAAACTAATTGTTCTTATTGCAAAATCCATTATATAGTATATTTATATTGCAGATAATGAGCTGTTTGGATTAAATAGCTCACTAAAAGTCAATAAAAAGAAATTTGCTTCACTGTTCCTCCCCTCATTTTTCACCGGCACCGTTAACACAGCCCTCGTTCCCCCTGAAGGCTAGAATTCATTAAAGTGCCTGGAGCTGCACAGGGGTGTCGCTGTGTGGCTTTCCCCCCTTTCCTTTGAAAAGGCGTTGGGAGGAGAAGGTTGGAAGACAAGAAGCAGTTTCTTTTCCCCGGTTTTAGTGGGGTAGGAATGACTAACCAAGGGAAGAACATCTTAATGTCTAGCAGAATGGAAGAGTGATTTCTCCAGGACAAAATCTGAATCTCAGCGGGTGGGGCATGTGCTGGGGTGTGGGTGGGGACCGAGGGATGAGCTGACGGCCCCTGCCGCTCTCAAAGGGGTGGGGGAAATAGCCAAAGGCCTCAGTGCTGGGCTCTTTGCTTCCAAAGGGCTTAGGGGAAAAATGATGGCAGCCCATAGGGCCTGGCCTTGGGGACACGCACGGGGCAGGGAGAAGACAGCCCTAGGTTCATGCTCCAGGAGACTGAATATCAGGTTTGAAGTCAAGGGTCTGGATTTCCAGGTTCTGCCCCCCTCTAGCACAACATTTCTTATGAGCTCCCAGAATTTTCCTGGTCTACCCATTTCTCTGGACCTGGTTCTAAACCTGAAGGCAGGCTCATTTAAGCCGAGACTCACCAGGAGGGCTTGTATGTGAAGTTCTGGGGTTTCCAGCCCAGGCCCTTCTGCATCACTGTGTTTCATTTTATAAACTCGGATTTCGCAGGAAGAGCTGGAGCCAAGACTTGAACCCAGGTCCATGCACTTGACACTCTAAGGCACTGCTCTGAGCAATAGAAGTGGGGCTGAGAGGAAGGAACTTTTTTTTCCCTCTCTCTTCCTAGAAGCCAATCTCATGTTTGTTTTCATAAAATGGCATGATCTGAGAGTGCACTGCTCTGAGCAATAGAAGTGGGGCTGAGAGGAAGGAACTTTTTTTCCCCTCTCTCTTCCTAGAAGCCAATCTCATGTTTGTTTTCATAAAATGGCATGATCTGAGAGTTGAGGTGACCTGGCTGGGAGCTGCTAGGTCCCTCAAACCCACGGCAATTAGCCTCTTCTCAGCCACCCATCCATCCATCCATCCACTCATTTAATCAATAAATATGTATCAAGTGCCCCGATGGTCAAGACATTATGTTAGGCCCTGGTGATGACTTCGGATAAAAACATGCAAGATCTTTTCTCTCAGTCTAATGGGAGTGTCGGGGCAGATATTAGTCAAATAGTCACACAGATGAGTGATTAATTAAAACCAAGGCAAGTTCTTCGAAGGGAAGAGAACAGTTCTAAGAAGGCAGTCCTAGGAAAACCTAGCCTAGATGGAACTTAACCAGAGAAAGCTTCCTGGAGGATGCACTAGGTGAGATCTGAGGAGTGGATTCATCAGGCAGTGAGGGGGGAAGGGAAAGAGTGAGGGAAAGTTTCCCCCACCACCCCAGAAAGGGAGCAAGGGGCAGTAGCAGGACAGCAAGAAAGCCAGAGGGATGAGGCTGGGATGCCAGGTGGGGGCCAGCACATGCAGGGCCTCATATGTCAGGAAGCTACAGAGTTTAATCTTCACCGTGGAAGCAATGGGAAACCACTGAAGGGCCTATAGCAGCGGAGGGACATGATTTGTGCTGTGAAAAGTTGGCTGCTAGTGACATATCAGAGATAGCACTGGAAGGTTTAAGCTGCAGAGAAGGGTGGCAGAGCCCATAGAGAGAGCAGAGAGAGAGGAGGAGGATGGAAGACAGACCTCAGCAAGGATGAGGGAGAGGCAGTTCACCCAGAGGAAATCCAAGTTGTGTTCCATTCAGTGCAGTACTGAGGGCATCATAATTTGGGGGGCTGATTTTAAACTCTTAGATGGCAATGGTGTGGCATCTGGCTCCAGCACCACAGAGAGTTCCCCCAAGCCATTGTTGGGAACATGGGGGCCTTGGTTGCATCCCTAATGATGCTCAGCTCAGTGCTTGAAGGGCCGGTAGAGTCACTGCAGGTCTGGGAGCAAAGCAAACAAAGAGATGACAGGTCACAACTGTGTGAATGCCCAGGACCTGAGGGACGAGAAGCCTTGGCATTGGCCAGCCTGGAACAGAGGCTTCAGGGACCCTCAGATAGAGAAAACAGGCTAGCAGAAAAGGCAGCCCAAGAAGGTCCCACTCCAGGCAACTGAAATGGCTGTAATCTACAGCCATCTTTATTAAGGACTTCAAAGGGAGATGGGAAGGGAGAGAGGCAACCTGAACGTGACTGAGATCAAAGGCAGTGGGATGTGATTCTGTACCCCGCCCCCACCCGTGGTCTCAGCATCTGCAGATATGCTGCCATGGAAAGAGAGGCTCCAGGAAACTGAGTCCAGCAGGGGGGCACCAGAAGCCCCTCCACAGACCAGACCAGCTCCTGGAGGGGGCTCGTCTGAAGAGCTTAGGGTCCCCACATTCTGGGGTCCTAAAACCTCAGATTATTAAGGCAGATGGCAGATGATCAAGGACTCCCAGAAGGAAAGCCTCTGTGAGCCTCAGTGGTGTCCTCCGTGTGGGTTTGTGTGTGCCCATAGGTTCACCTCCAGTCCTTCAGAAAGTTATGAAGTTGGTGTGGCAGTTGGTATGTGGTATGTAAGTGGGGAACTAGACAGTCACAGCCAGGAAGGGCTGGTTCTTTTGCTGTAGCTCTGGGGTTGCTTAAGAGCTGGAGGTTGCTCCCCTCTGCCTGGCACGTTTGGATCCACTACAGCTGGGAGCAAGGGCATGAATCAGATTGCCTTCTTGTGGCAAGTTCTTCAAACTTTTTGATGGGGCCACTGCATCTGGACAGGGGTCACTGCCTGTTGACGCTGACCAGCAGTGACCTGTTCTTACTTTGAGTCATCTCTCTGCCCTTGGACTTACTTTCTGTGAGTGTCAGGGTCTCCACGGATGGTAAGCTCCATGGGGGTGGGACCCTGGATGAGGTACTGCTCATCTTTTGGACATCTCAGAGCAGCCAGCAATAACTGTTTGGGTGAATAAGTGAATGAATAATGACTGCTCTTCTGACTGGGCTGTGACAGGTGCAATTCAGAAGTAGCTCCCTGCTGGGAGTAGGCAGGGACCTGGGTGCTGAGGTTCCTGGGATTTGGGGAGGGTGGCATATTTTAAGGGGTTTAGTTTCCAATAACCAGAAGCTGAGATGGAGGCTTGGAGGAGGGCCAACGGCCATGTTCCTGGCAGTATAAGGTAAAAAACTCGGTGTTTATTCAGATGACCAGGGTAGGGAGTGTGGGGGAACTTGTGGGTCAGGAGAGCCTAGGAGAGGGAACAGAGTACAGGCTGAGAGTCTTTAAGGGCTTTCGAGGCGGAGGGTGGCCAGGATAACCTGAAGGCTGCAGGGAATGCAAGGCACTCGCGTGGCTGTGGGTCTGGAGGCTGGAGGACTCGGGGTGTGTGTGTGTGTGTGTGTGTGTGTGTTTGTGTGTGTTTATCTCATAATGGCTCTAAACTTTGGAAAAAGGCATGAAAACTCTGGGTCTGCAACTCCAGGAGACATTTATGGGTGTTTGTGTGTGTTTATCTCATAATAGCTCTAAACTTTGGAAAAAGGCATGAAAACTCTGGGTCTGCAACTCCAGGAGACATTTATGGGGATCTTTGAGAGGTGCTGCAGGAGGCTAGAGAAGAGGCTATGGTTCCTCAAGGTGAGGAGGTGTCTCAAGGCACCTGGTGCTCCAGAGAGGGCAGACAGGGCCTCTGGGAGTGTGGGAGCAGGGGCCTATGGGATGTGGAGGGAAGAAGAGTTCTTTTGAGCCTTCTCTTCCCAGCACTAATTGCAGTGGCTGGCCAGGCTGGAGCTGGGAGCTTTTTCCCCTTCAGCTGGGATAAAAGAGAGTCTGCCGGTTGTCAATTTCCTCAGCAACTCTGCATATCACAGAAAGCAACTCACAGGGCACATGTGAAATCATGTGCACCCAGCTGTAAGGCCAGTGCAGGCAGCCAGACTTGATATGAGAAATAGATGAACAGGCATCTGTCTTACAGGGCACAGGGCTGGAACCTGGGGAGGAGAAGCTCCGGGACCAGGAGAGCTGGGCCCCAGGGAAGACTCTGAGAGGTGGGTTTCTCCCCTAGAGAAAAAGGAGAGCATGCTCAATGCCCTGACCGCC